>NC_088422.1:99379347-99531847 GCF_034236695.1 Oncorhynchus nerka
AATTACGGATTCCTTACACTGTGAAATGTACGACATTTGCGGCAGAGAGAAAAAGTAATGCATTGGATAATAATGTTATCGGGTTAATTGTATCTAAAGGTAGCATGTTCATTTAAGTAAACATATCCGTAGACGATGTTTAAAACTTATGATTAATGATTTGAGTCAAAGGGGAATTATCATTAGGTTTTAGTTATAGTTCACTTATTGAGTTTCTGATTCGAGGTAGCATTAGTGAATGATAGTTAGGTGTGTGGTGTCTCACTTTTAGAAGCCTCCTGGGATTATAGTTTTGGGGAGAGTGGGGGAGAGAACAGCCATAAACGACCAAATTGAAAAAGGTCTGCAAATTATACACATAAAACAATTGTTAGAATTATTTGTTTTAGTGCAAGGGTATTTAAAGAGGCACGCTCACATATGGAACCTTATGAGATGTTATTTTATGGGTTCTAATTACACAGGTGACTATTTCTATTGTAAGGATAAAGGGTTCGTTATGTCTAATATGGTATGGCCTTTTGACCTTATCATGACTGTCTTCTGAGGTCTGATCAGCCTCAGGGGAGAGTCATTTGTATAATGAATGGAGTCATATTGAGTTACTAGTTTTAAGGTAAATTCATTAGAAATGAAGCAGTTTTGGTTGAGGGGTTAGAATTACTGTTTGAACCGCAAATGAGAAAGTGGTTCAGGATTCTGTCTTATAACATTAGCTGTGAAGTTGTTGAATGGGCTATTAGTGATTTGGTATTGTAACAGAGAGAAAGTCATATTCATCATTGAGAATAAATAGGGGAAGATAACATATTTTGAGCCAACAGGGCAGGGAAGAAATTGAGATATTTTTGTTTGGTTTTAACACCCGTGTACAGGAGTGTCAAAAGACGGGGGACATTACCTGTGTAATGGGGGAGGGTGTCCGTATGGGGATTACATGATAACCAACTTGGGACAGTTCTGGGATTGGAGAAGAGGATATCCTTATGGCATAGGGGATCCCACAAAGGTGGATAGGTTTTCCATGATATGGGGGAAACCTGGGAGCACTGTTGAACTTTGTAAAGGTGATGAAATCCTACTAACCATCAAAACTATTAAGCTCTCTGATGCAGGCACTTACACCCTCGGACTACAAAGGACCATGTCAGACACGATGGGTGTGTTTTCTATTAAGGTACTGCCAAAACCAGAGGTCCCAGACGAACCAGGGCCAGACACACTCCTCTACCACCCCTGGACCGAACCTGCCACCACTGGGTTAAAAATCCCATTCAGGTAATTAATGTTAGACTATTCAACTATTGATCAATTAGGCACTGAGACTGGTTTTGATGGTAGGGACAATTAGTGGCTGTCTTATACAGAATAGACTTGCTTTGGATATGCTTCTTGCCAGTCAGGGGGGCGTCTGCAAGATGTTCGGTGAACAATTTTGCACGTATATTCCTAATAACACCAGTCCAGATGGTAGAATATCTAAGGTCCTTAATGGGCTTGATGCACTATCTGTTGAGATGAGGACCATGGCGGGGGTGGAGGAGTCTGACTGTTCTCTTAGTTGGGAGCCTGGTTAGGTAAGTACACTGGTATGGTGGTTACTGGATTTCTGACCCTAATTCTTGTATTTTTGTTATTGATGTGTTGTGCGGCTTGCATCATACCGTGTTTTAAGAAGTCTGTTACAGATGTGGTGAAGGCTTCAGGCATGATGCCTTTGCTTGATGCTCCAGTTGGAGATGCTGAGGTGAAGCATGCTTTCAGGGGAGGATGAGACTGACTGAGGATGACCCATGTATGTTTGTTCTCCCTGTCGTGAAGGGTGGCATGGTGCCCACCTGGTACAGGATAGGAGTAGCTGAGAGGACCAGATGGGTTATAATAATGCTTTGTTCTGCTTTACTCTGTTTTCCATGACCAAAGTTTTATTCCACACTTTGCAACACATATTAAATCCATGTTATTGTCAGATAGAATACTGAGGGTCCCCAAGGAGAGGGCTTGTTGGTGTAGGAAGGATTTTTAATATGGTTAGCATTTATTAGACCTTGATTGATTATTATACGTTTTTTAAATAGTATTACATTTAACAGGAATATAGGACATCTATGATGATTTAGGATTATTGTTAGGATTAAGATAGATTGATTAAGGAAATGTAAGGACTTTAGAGAAAAGCCGCTCATAGACATGTTTTTTTCTAAAAGAAAATCCATGAGTTTAGATAAAGCCAAACAGTGAGACATGTAGTTCAAATTTGGGAACGTGAGAAACAGAGCCACAGGCAGACAGAAGAGCCCTCCCCCGCACTGCAGAGACCTTGAAGGTTGGAGAGCAGAGAGAAGTTTTAGAAGGGGAGCCAGGACGAGCAAAGATAACATAGTGTGTAGATAACAGTTACTGAATGGAGACAAAAGCGAGAATTGGACATGTGGAAAATGAAAGGGACACTCCTAAATGATAATGTCAGACATAAGGATAATATACTAAATCTTACCTAAGTCATTGTTTAAAAATAAGGGAAGGTTGTTACCTGGGCAGAGCCAGGTAACAAAGGGGGGATGGATAAATAGTGTTCTAGAATAGGACAAAAAAAAAATTTTTTAGCTAATAAACAGAACGAATAAGAAACTGTTTTATTAACCAAACCTGTATGTCCAAGATTTTATACACTACAGGTGAACTACAGGTGAAGTCACTCAATCCAGTCCCATAGGCCTGTTGGGGGGACCATACCAAGGCCTCCTGGTGACAGCTAGCTGAAAGAGCTACCCGGATTCATATCGCACTGCGGGAGGGTAAGGCACATTTGACTCTGTCGAACAATAACAGAGTTCGAGAGGAGAACTGGTATTAACAGAATTCTAGGGGCCATCTCTCGAATGAAAAATACCTTACCTGTCATTTACATTTACATTTAAGTCATTTAGCAGACGCTCTTATCCAGAGCAACTTACAAATTGGTGCATTCACCTTATGACATCCAGTGGAACAGCCACTTTACAATAGTGCATCTAAATCTTTTAAGGGGGGTGAGAAGGATTACTTTATCCTATCCTAGGTATTCCTTAAAGAGGTGGGGTTTCAGGTGTCTCCGGAAGGTGGTGATTGACTCCGCTGTCCTGGCGTCGTGAGGGAGTTTGTTCCACCATTGGGGGGCCAGAGCAGCGAACAGTTTTGACTGGGCTGAGCGGGAACTGTACTTCCTCAGTGGTAGGGAGGCGAGCAGGCCAGAGGTGGATGAACGCAGTGCCCTTGTTTGGGTGTAGGGCCTGATCAGAGCCTGGAGGTACTGAGGTGCCGTTCCCCTCACAGCTCCGTAGGCAAGCACCATGGTCTTGTAGCGGATGCGAGCTTCAACTGGAAGCCAGTGGAGAGAGCGGAGGAGCGGGGTGACGTGAGAGAACTTGGGAAGGTTGAACACCAGACGGGCTGCGGCGTTCTGGATGAGTTGTAGGGGTTTAATGGCACAGGCAGGGAGCCCAGCCAACAGCGAGTTGCAGTAATCCAGACGGGAGATGACAAGTGCCTGGATTAGGACCTGCGCCGCTTCCTGTGTGAGGCAGGGTCGTACTCTGCGGATGTTGTAGAGCATGAACCTACAGGAACGGGCCACCGCCTTGATGTTATTTGAGAACGACAGGGTGTTGTCCAGGATCACGCCAAGGTTCTTAGCGCTCTGGGAGGAGGACACAATGGAGTTGTCAACCGTGATGGCGAGATCATGGAACGGGCAGTCCTTCCCCGGGAGGAAGAGCAGCTCCGTCTTGCCGAGGTTCAGCTTGAGGTGGTGATCCGTCATCCACACTGATATGTCTGCCAGACATGCAGAGATGCGATTCTCCACCTGGTCATCAGAAGGGGGAAAGGAGAAGATTAATTGTGTGTTGTCTGCATAGCAATGATAGGAGAGACCATGTGAGGTTATGACAGAGCCAAGTGACTTGGTGTATAGCGAGAATAGGAGAGGGCCTAGAACAGAGCCCTGGGGGACACCAGTGGTGAGAGCACGTGGTGAGGAGACAGATTCTCGCCACGCCACCTGGTAGGAGCGACCTGTCAGGTAGGACGCAATCCAAGCGTGGGCCGCGCCGGAGATGCCCAACTCGGAGAGGGTGGAGAGGAGGATCTGATGGTTCACAGTATCGAAGGCAGCCGATAGGTCTAGAAGGATGAGAGCAGAGGAGAGAGAGTTAGCTTTAGCAGTGCGGAGCGCCTCCGTGATACAGAGAAGATCAGTCTCAGTTGAATGACTAGTCTTGAAACCTGACTGATTTGGATCGAGAAGGTCATTCTGAGAGAGATAGCGGGAGAGCTGGCCAAGGACGGCACGTTCAAGAGTTTTGGAGAGAAAAGAAAGAAGGGATACTGGTCTGTAGTTGTTGACATCGGAGGGATCGAGTGTAGGTTTTTTCAGAAGGGGTGCAACTCTCGCTCTCTTGAAGACGGAAGGGACGTAGCCAGCGGTCAGGGATGAGTTGATGAGCGAGGTGAGGTAAGGGAGAAGGTCTCCGGAAATGGTCTGGAGAAGAGAGGAGGGGATAGGGTCAAGCGGGCAGGTTGTTGGGCGGCCGGCCGTCACAAGACGCGAGATTTCATCTGGAGAGAGAGGGGAGAAAGAGGTCAGAGCACAGGGTAGGGCAGTGTGAGCAGAACCAGCGGTGTCGTTTGACTTAGCAAACGAGGATCGGATGTCGTCGACCTTCTTTTCAAAATGGTTGACGAAGTCATCTGCAGAGAGGGAGGAGGGGGGGGAGGGGGAGGAGGATTCAGGAGGGAGGAGAAGGTGGCAAAGAGCTTCCTAGGGTTAGAGGCAGATGCTTGGAATTTAGAGTGGTAGAAAGTGGCTTTAGCAGCAGAGACAGAAGAGGAAAATGTAGAGAGGAGGGAGTGAAAGGATGCCAGGTCCGCAGGGAGGCGAGTTTTCCTCCATTTCCGCTCGGCTGCCCGGAGCCCTGTTCCTCACTGTTGTTGTTCATAGAAGTGAAGATGTGTCTGGCTCTTGCTAAGCGATATGTTCTAGGGGAGAGGGTGGGGCTTCACATGGAAGCTGTTCATCTGAAGCTGTTTTATCGTGGGTGACATATTCCTGATACAGCACGTCCTACTAGATATGCGGAGAGTGGTAATTTGACCCATGGTTTAGACGGTGAGGATTTTGTTCCAAAATCGAAGAGATATCGGTGCAGGTTCCCATATTGATCGTGGACACAGGTCATACCCCATGGGGAGAGAGGGCTATATGAATCCACTCACCCAGTATGGAAAAAGGTAGAGTGGAGTGGCATAAGGAAATGCTTAACTATTTAAATAGAAATGAAGGAGGATCAAGGGTTGTGGTAGGGAGATGTCCAGGTCTTGGTCGACACCCTAGTACGGTTCTCGGTAGAGGAGTGTGGGTCGGTATGGTAAAGCTGTTCATGAAAGCAGGAATGCCAGATAATGACAGTTGTATTGATTTGCACTATTTATATCCCCAGGAACCAAGTTAGTACTTGCAATAGGACAGAGAATATGACCACTGACGAGACCATGTCTGATTTGACAGGCTGGTTGAACTCTGGGGATTTCAATAAAATAAAATGGGCCAGTGTTGACACCTAGTGGTTGTGTGGGTCATGTGCGTTGGATGTTCAGAAAACAGGACATGAAGTTATCTAAAAGGGAAAAGAGAAGCACTCCATCTGGGTTATTTGATGACAAGGTATACAGGGGAGGTGCCAGATGAGTCAAAGCAAGAAATCAGATCCTAGCAGGATTAGAGTTAAGCATTTCCGGGGCTCTACTCTCACAAGAACGTGGACTGGATTAATTATAGTTATGATAATCAACAGCGCTTTAGCATGAATACCAGAGGTCTTATTAAAGGTTTTGTAGAACAGACTAAAGCAACCAGCTGGAAGACCTGACAGAATAGAATTGCATTAGATAAAGGGGGAAGTGGGCGTAATAATCAGGACCATGTCTTACATCCCAGGTAACACAGCTCCGGACGAATCAGTGCCGAAGCCTCAGCTGTTTTGACCACCCTGGCTCACGGGTTGGCAGAAACTCTGGGGTGGATACTTCTCTGAACTAAATTGGGTTGACAGTATTTATGGAAAAATGTGGTGTTATGGGCCACCTTCACCTGTGTGACTGTGTTAGTGTTGTACGTACGTGGTTGATTGCGTGTATGTATGAAAGTTATTGTTTCCAGGACTATGGAGAGATCAATGACACTACAGATGGTGCGTTATGGGCCGATTCCAGGTTCTGACCCGTGGAGGACTGAAGGCATGTCTACAGAGGAAGTGGACGAATCTGGATCTTTCATTCGTGGGGAATTTATGTTTGATGAGAATAGTGTTGAGATGAAGGGGAATTAGATTGTAATTTGTTTCAATGATTAAACTGTTTTTTAATAAAGATTGTAACAAAAATCCTGAAAGAGGAGTTATGATTCTGGTGTAGGTTTAAAAACAGTTGGAGTTAAGGTTAGATTTGATTAATGATGGGTGAAGAGTCGGGTAAACATTTATAATAATATTTTTATTTTGTAGATTTGAATGTATAATATTTGATCAAAGGGAGGATTGATAGAGGAAATTATAGTTGAAATGATTAATTATGTATACATTATTGATTAGAACCATTTATTCTAATACTATTATGTTATGGTATGGAAGGCATGAATTCTTGGTTAGGCTGTTACTGAAAATGTAAGCAGAACGAATTAATTGTCTGTGCCTCTTGGGAGTTTAAGGGGTGGGGTTGATATAGCTTTTAAGACAAGATAAGAATTTTTGGATTATGTTCCATTAGTGGGAGAAAAGTATATCTTTTAGACAGATTGGAATGTCTGGTTTATGAGGGGAGTAGAAAGCATCTCCGGACCTAAAAAAAACGGGGCTATCGTGGGAAACTGATGTCATTTTCAGTTTATAACCTGTGGAAATCTGTGTATGTAGTGAGTACTCTCTTGAAATAAACGCTGTTACCTTTGGCTTTTAAGACTGGTCTCAATCTACTTCATGCATAATTAATGAACTTACAACTCATTAATGAATTAGAAATGAGTGCGAATTGGTTTTGGAAATAAAACATACAGGAATTTAGGAATTCAGAGTCACACCAACACACCACACTAGGAGTCACACCAACAGACCCCACTAGGAGTCACACCAACACACCCCACTAGGAGTCACACCAACAGACCACACTAGGAGTCACACCAACACACCCCACTAGGAGTCACACCAACACACCCCACTAGGAGTCACACCCCACTAGGAGTCACACCAACACACCCCACTAGGAGTCACATCAACACACCCCACTAGGAGTCACACCCCACTAGGAGTCACATCAACACACCCCACTAGGAGTCACACCCCACTAGGAGTCACACCAACAGACCCCACTAGGAGTCATACCAACACACCCCACTAGGAGTCACACCCCACTAGGAGTCACACCAACACACCACACTAGGAGTCACACCAACAGACCCCACTAGGAGTCACACCAACAGACCCCACTAGGAGTCACACCAACAGACCACACTAGGAGTCACACCAACACACCCCACTAGGAGTCACACCAACACACCCCACTAGGAGTCACACCCCACTAGGAGTCACACCAACACACCACACTAGGAGTCACACCAACAGACCCCACTAGGAGTCACACCAACAGACCCCACTAGGAGTCACACCAACACACCCCACTAGGAGTCACACCCCACTAGGAGTCACACCAACAGACCCCACTAGGAGTCACACCCCACTAGGAGTCACACCAACAGACCCCACTAGGAGTCACACCAACACACCCCACTAGGAGTCACATCAACACACCCCACTAGGAGTCACACCAACACACCCCACTAGGAGTCACACCCCACTAGGAGTCACACCAACACACCCCACTAGGAGTCACACCAACACACACCGTACAGTGAAGAAGGAAACCAAGAGCAGGACTGACAGCCATTGTTCTGTTACTGGATGTCACCTATAGGTCTGTTTCCATAGAGACTTACAACACCGTCACACAACATAAATAGTAGGCCTGGATCTCACCTATAGACCTGGATCTCACCTATAGGCCTGGATCTCACCTACAGGTCTGGATCTCACCTATAGGCCTGGATCTCACCTATAGGCCTGGATCTCTCCTATAGGCCTGGATCTCTCCTATAGGCCTGGATGTCACCTATAGGCCTGGATCTCACCTATAGGCCTGGATCTCACCTATAGGCCTGGATCTCACTTACAGGTCTGGATCTCTCCTATAGGCCTGGATCTCACCTATAGGCCTAGATCTCACCTATAGGCCTGGATCTCACCTATAGGCCTGGATATCACCTATCCTGGATCTCACTTATAGGCCTGGATCTCACTTATAGGCCTGGATCTCACCTATAGGCCTGGATCTCACCTATAGGCCTGGATCTCACCTATAGGTCTGGATATCACCTATAGGCCTGGATCTCTCCTATAGGCCTGGATCTCACCTATAGGCCTGGATCTCACCTATAGGCCTGGATCTCACCTATAGGCCCGGATCTCACCTATAGGTCTGGATATCACCTATAGGCCTGGATCTCTCCTATAGGCCTGGATCTCACCTATAGGCCTGGATCTCACCTATAGGCCTGGATCTCACCTGTAGGCCTGGATCTCACCTATAGGCCTGGATCTCACCTATAGGCCTGGATCTCACCTATAGGCCTGCTGTGTGTCCGTGTGTCCTGCCGTGTGTCCGTGTGTCCTGCTGTCTACCCTCCCGCTGGCTGCTTGGTTAACTCTAACCCTCAATGCAGTATGAGACATTGAGGATTACCACGTACAGCTGACTGTGAGCTGTTTAAAATGTCTGTGACCGTTTCTCATCAACAACAGGTCGGCATGTTTTCATGCCTCAAAGAGCTACAATGACCAAGAAATAGTGGAAACACTATAAAAAAGTACTTTTACGTGCTACAGGGATAGTTGTGAGACACGTAACTTCATGTAAAGTAGCACGGAAACATTCATGTGTAACAGTTAGACGCACATCCCTGCTGTGTGGCCTGCAGACAGCAGTACAGCTCCAACACAAAGCCTTACAGACAACACCAAGACAAAGAGAACCCATAACCAACGTAACGAGAACATACAAAACATAACGACAACATTTTTACATTTAATTTCACCTTTATTTAACTAGGCAAGTCAGTTAGGAACAAACATCAAACCAAACGCAACGTGTATACAGAACGTTAACATTCACGGAACATAACGACAACATCAAACACAACGTGTATACAGAACGTTAACATTCACGGAACATAACGACAACATCAAACCGAACGCAACGTGTATACAGAACGTTAACATTCACATAACGACGACATCAAACGCAACGTGTATACAGAACGTTAACATTCACGGAACATAACGACAACATCAAACGCAACGTGTATACAGAACGTTAACATTCACGGAACATAACGACAACATCAAACCGAACGCAACGTGTATACAGAACGTTAACATTCACATAACGACGACATCAAACGCAACGTGTATACAGAACGTTAACATTCACGGAACATAACGACAACATCAAACGCAACGTGTATACAGAACGTTAACATTCACGGAACATAACGACAACATCAAACCAAACGCAACGTGTTTACAGAACGTTAACATTCACGGAACATAACGACAACATCAAACGCAACGTGTATACAGAACGTTAACATTCACATAACGACAACATCAAACCAAACGCAACGTGTATACAGAACGTTAACATTCACGGAACAGAACGACAACATCAAACCAAACGCAACGTGTATACAGAACGTTAACATTCACATAACGACAACATCAAACCAAACGCAACGTGTATACAGAACGTTAACATTCACGGAACATAACGACAACATCAAACCAAACGCAACGTGTATACAGAACGTTACGAGTCACGGAACATAACGACAACATCAAACGCAACGTGTATACAGAACGTTACGAGTCACGGAACAGAACGACAACATCAAACCAAACACAACGTGTATACAGAACGTTAACATTCACATAACGACGACATCAAACGCAACGTGTATACAGAACGTTAACATTCACGGAACATAACGACAACATCAAACGCAACGTGTATACAGAACGTTAACATTCACGGAACATAACGACAACATCAAACCAAACGCAACGTGTTTACAGAACGTTAACATTCACGGAACATAACGACAACATCAAACGCAACGTGTATACAGAACGTTAACATTCACATAACGACAACATCAAACCAAACGCAACGTGTATACAGAACGTTAACATTCACGGAACAGAACGACAACATCAAACCAAACGCAACGTGTATACAGAACGTTAACATTCACATAACGACAACATCAAACCAAACGCAACGTGTATACAGAACGTTAACATTCACGGAACATAACGACAACATCAAACCAAACGCAACGTGTATACAGAACGTTACGAGTCACGGAACATAACGACAACATCAAACGCAACGTGTATACAGAACGTTACGAGTCACGGAACAGAACGACAACATCAAACCAAACACAACGTGTATACAGAACGTTACGAGTCACGGAACAGAACGACAACATCAAACCAAACACAACGTGTATACAGAACGTTAACATTCACGGAACAGAACGACAACATCAAACCAAACGCAACGTGTATACAGAACGTTACGAGAACATTCACAGACGCTAACCAAATCAAGCACTAAACGTACAGATAACGTTGGCCTTACCTTTCCTCTGCACCGACACCTCCGTCCTGACCTCTCCATTAAAGGTTGTTGTTTCTAATTGGCAGAGATACGTCAGGTAAAATGACCAGTTACCACGGCGACACAACATATCCACACGCTGCCTTGTGGAGAGTAATGTATGATGGAATATGAGCCATAGACACAACCGAAGTTACTGTACCACACAAACACAACACAACCACTTCCTTCATAATATTGACTGAAAATGAGCTGAGCAGGCATGAATACTAGTATCCTCTTCTAGGGAAGAGTGAGATACAGTTCAGATGAAAACGTCTATTTTGGAGTGATAGATAGTAGACAGAAGATGAAGAGATACTCAGTAACTCTCAGTAGGACAATGGAAGTTGGAGTGATAGATAGTAGACAGAAGGTGAAGAGATACTCAGTAACTCTCAGTAGGACAATGGAAGTTGGAGTGATAGATAGTAGACAGAAGATGAAGAGATACTCAGTAACTCTCAGTAGGACAATGGAAGTTGGAGTGATAGATAGTAGACAGAAGGTGAAGAGATACTCAGTAACTCTCAGTAGGACAATGGAAGTTGGAGTGATAGATAGTAGACAGAAGATGAAGAGATACTCAGTAACTCTCAGTAGGACAATGGAAGTTGTTGTGATAGATAGTAGACAGAAGATGAAGAGATACTCAGTAACTCTCAGTAGGACAATGGAAGTTGTTGTGATAGATAGTAGACAGAAGATGAAGAGATACTCAGTAACTCTCAGTAGGACAATGGAAGTTGGAGTGATAGATAGTAGACAGAAGATGAAGAGATACTCAGTAACTCTCGATAGGACAATGGAAGTTGGAGTGACAGACTGATGTCCTATGTACTAACAACGGAAACCCTTCAGAAGGGCAGGCATGAAGTGACAGTACAGGGTGACAACATGAGGAGGAGGTGACATGTTGACATCCCTCTTACCTTGTCTAACTCTCCTCTGACCAGGGCCTCTAACATCTCTGCTAAAGCCTGTCTCTGGAATAAGGGGACGATGGAAGACACCATAGAATTACATATTAGAACCTGTTTAATAGGATCTCTGTTGGAGAGACATTCAGTCAGCCTCTGTATTTACCAGGTCCCCCAAGTCCCCTGACACCCAGAGCTGTGGTGTGGAGTGTCCATTAGAACAGCTCTCTCCAAACCTGGTCCTGGGGGGAGACCCAGAGCTGTGGTGTGGAGTAGCCCATTAGAGCAGCTCTCTCCAAACCTGGTCCTGGGGGGAGACCCAGAGCTGTGGTGTGGAGTAGCCCATTAGAGCAGCTCTCTCCAAACCTGGTCCTGGGGGGGAGACCCAGAGCTGTGGTGTGGAGTAGCCCATTAGAGCAGCTCTCTCCAAACCTGGTCCTGGGGGGAGACCCAGAGCTGTGGTGTGGAGTAGTCCATTAGAACAGCTCTCTCCAAACCTGGTCCTGGGGGGGAGACCCAGAGCTGTGGTGTGGAGTAGCCCATTAGAGCAGCTCTCTCCAAACCTGGTCCTGGGGGGAGACCCAGAGCTGTGGTGTGGAGTAGCCCATTAGAGCAGCTCTCTCCAAACCTGGTCCTGGGGGGAGACCCAGAGCTGTGGTGTGGAGTAGCCCATTAGAACAGCTCTCTCCAAACCTGGTCCTGGGGGGAGACCCAGAGCTGTGGTGTGGAGTAGCCCATTAGAACAGCTCTCTCCAAACCTGTTCCTGGGGGGGGAGACCCAGAGCTGTGGTGTGGAGTAGCCCATTAGAGCAGCTCTCTCCAAACCTGGTCCGGGGGGGAGACCCAGAGCTGTGGTGTGGAGTAGCCCATTAGAGCAGCTCTCTCCAAACCTGGTCCTGGGGGGGAGACCCAGAGCTGTGGTGTGGAGTAGCCCATTAGAGCAGCTCTCTCCAAACCTGGTCCTGGGGGGAGACCTGATCCAAAAGCCTCTCAACACCTTGGTGCTACCTTACACTAGAGACTCGTGTTGTGTGAGAAGTGAAGAGCAGAGGTCAATTCCACCTGTGTTCCTGGATTACAGGGACGTGACTGTTCTGTCCTCTACTGGAGTGACCTTCACTGAGTCCTCAGGCCACCAGGCAGCCAGACCTGTCCCCATGCAGCCTCCCGCCCAGCTCTCTCATCCTTAATCAGCTTTCAATACAGGCTAATAAAAGCTGGATAAGAGCCAGCCTCTGGCCGACCAATCTCTTTATCCCAATAGCACTGTCTCTAGGTCTCTCGTTGTACTGGACTGTGTGTGTCACTGAGCTAATGAGTCTGATGTTGCTGTGAAGCTAACAGTCTGATGCTGCTGTGAAGCTAACAGTGTGATGCTGCTGTGAAGCTAACAGTGTGATGCTGCTGTGTAGCTAACGATCTGATGCTGCTGTGAAGTTAACAGTCTGATGCGTCTGTGAAGCTAACAGTCTGATGCTGAAGGTGAAGCTAAAAGTCTGATGATGAAGGTGAAGCTAACAGTCTGATGCTGCTGTGAAGCTAACGGTCTGATGATGCTGTGAAGCTAACAGTCTGATGCTGAAGGTGAAGCTAACAGTCTGATGCTGAAGGTGAAGCTAACAGTCTGATGCTGCTGTGAAGATAACAGTCTTATGCTGAAGGTGAAGCTAACGGTCTGATGCTGCTGTGAAGCTAACAGTCTGATGCTGAAGGTGAAGCTAACGGTCTGATGCTGCTGTGAAGCTAACAGTCTGATGCTGAAGGTGAAGCTAACGGTCTGATGCTGCTGTGAAGCTAACAGTCTGATGCTGAAGGTGAAGCTAACAGTCTGATGCTGCTGTGAAGCTAACAGTCTGATGCTGCTGTGAAGCTAACAGTCTGGTGATACTGTAAAGCTAACAGTCTGATGCTGCTGTGAAGCTAACAGTCTGATGCTACTGTAAAGCTAACAGTCTGTTGCTGAAGGTGAAGCTAACAGTCTGATGCTGCTGTGAAGCTAACAGTCTGATGCCGAAGGTGAAGCTAACAGTCTGATGCTGAAGGTGATGCTAACGGTCTGATGCTGCTGTGAAGCTAACAGTCTGATGCTACTGTGAAGATAACAGTCTTATGCTGAAGGTGAAGCTAACAGTCTGATGCTGCTGTGAAGCTAACAGTCTGATGCTGCTGTGAAGCTAACAGTCTGATGCTGAAGGTGAAGCTAACAGTCTGATGCTGCTGTGAAGCTAACAGTCTTATGCTGAAGGTGAAGCTAACGGTCTGATGCTGCTGTGAAGCTAACAGTCTGATGCTGAAGGTGAAGCTAACGGTCTGTTGCTGCTGTGAAGCTAACAGTCTGATGCTGCTGTGAAGCTAACAGTCTGATGCTACTGTAAAGCTAACAGTCTGATGCTGCTGTGAAGCTAACAGTCTGATGCTACTGTAAAGCTAACAGTCTGATGCTGCGGTGAAGCTAACAGTCTGATGATACTGTAAAGCTAACAGTCTGAATATAGAAGGTCCCTGTGGCAGTAGTGAATATAGAAGGTCCCTGTGGCAGTAGTGAATATAGAAGGTCCCTGTGGCAGTAGTGACTATAGAAGGTCCCGGTGGCAGTAGTGAATATAGAAGGTCCCTGTGGCAGTAGTGAATATAGAAGGTCCCTGTGGCAGTAGTGAATATAGAAGGTCCCTGTGGCAGTAGTGACTATAGAAGGTCCCTGTGGCAGTAGTGACTATAGAAGGTCCCTGTGGCAGTAGTGACTATAGAAGGTCCCTGTGGCAGTAGTGACTATAGAAGGTCCCTGTGGCAGTAGTGACTATATAAGGTCCCTGTGGCAGTAGTGAATATAGAAGGTCCCTGTGGCAGTAGTGAATATAGAAGGTCCCTGTGACAGTAGTGAATATAGAAGGTCCCTGTGGCAGTAGTGACTATAGAAGGTCCCTGTGGCAGTAGTGAATATAGAAGGTCCCTGTGGCAGTAGTGACTATAGAAGGTCCCTGTGACAGTAGTGAATATAGAAGGTCCCTGTGGCAGTAGTGACTATAGAAGGTCCCTGTGACAGTAGTGAATATAGAAGGTCCCTGTGGCAGTAGTGACTATAGAAGGTCCCTGTGGCAGTAGTGAATATAGAAGGTCCCTGTGACAGTAGTGAATATAGAAGGTCCATGTGGCAGTAGTGACTATAGAAGGTCCCTGTGACAGTAGTGAATATAGAAGGTCCCTGTGGCAGTAGTGACTATAGAAGGTCCCTGTGGCAGTAGTGAATATAGAAGGTCCCTGTGGCAGTAGTGACTATAGAAGGTCCCTGTGGCAGTAGTGAATATAGAAGATCCCTGTGGCAGTAGTGACTATAGAAGGTCCCTGTGGCAGTAGTGAATATAGAAGGTCCCTGTGGCAGTAGTGAATATAGAAGGTCCCTGTGGCAGTAGTGAATATAGAAGGTCCCTGTGGCAGTAGTGACTATAGAAGGTCCCTGTGGCAGTAGTGACAAGGCCATCAGAATGTTAAACAGCCATCACTAACATAGAGAGGCTGCTGCCAACATACAGACTCAAATCTCTGGCCACTTAAATAAATTGACATAATAAAGGTTTCACTAGTCACTTTAAATAATGTCACTTTAAATAACGCCACTTTAATAATGTCTACATACCCTACATTACTCATCTCATATGGTTCAGTAGCTCCTCCCAGGAGGCATAGCTTCCTGGTCCCTGGTACTGTACAGGAAGGACAATAGTTTAGGACCATAGTATAGGGCCATAGATTAGGACCATAGATTAGGACCATAGATTAGGACCATAGATTAGGACCATAGTATAGGACCATAGATTAGGACCATAGATTAGGACCATAGTATAGGGCCATAGATTAGGACCATAGTATAGGACCATAGATTAGGACCATAGATTAGGACCATAGATTAGGACCATAGTATAGGGCCATAGTATAGGACCATAGATTAGGACCATAGATAAGGACCATAGATTAGGACCATAGATTAGGACCATAGATTAGGACCATAGATTAGGACCATAGTATAGGGCCATAGTATAGGACCATAGATTAGGACCATAGATTAGGACCATAGACTAGGACCATAGTATAGGACCATAGATTAGGACCATAGATAAGGACCATAGATTAGGACCATAGATTCGGGCCATAGATTAGGACCATAGTATAGGACCATAGTATAGGGCCATAGTATAGAACCATAGATTAGGACCATAGATTAGGACCATAGATTAGAACCATAGATTAGGGCCAGAGATTAGGACCATAGATTCGGGCCATAGATTAGGACCATAGTATAGGACCATAGTATAGGGCCATAGTATAGAACCATAGATTAGGACCATAGATTAGAACCATAGATTCGGGCCATAGATTAGGACCATAGATTAGGACCATAGATTAGGACCATAGACTCGAACCATAGACTCGAACCATAGATTAGGACCATAGATTCGGGCCATAGATTAGGACCATAGACTCGAACCATAGACTCGAACCATAGATTAGGACCATAGATTAGGACCATAGCGGTCCCTGTAATAATAAAAACTGATATAAAGTCCAGTACCTTCTCCCAGTGGGTCCAGTGTGTGGATCATCAGCTGGAAGATGGTGTTTCTGTTGGTGCTGTTGTGGAGAGACGCATTACTGCCTCCTCTCTGGAGAGTGGGCTTCACCTGGCACATAACAAACACACACACACAGGGTTGAAGCCACGGCAGATCACGCCAGGTTACATTCAGGTAAAGACCTCTTTTTGCTGGTCACTTAAATGACATCTTAAAAAAAAATGTCAAAAATAAAAACTATTTTACAATCAGTACACAACCTGATCATGACATCACAATCAAAGAGTGTTGAGACCTTCAGTTTTTCTCTGTCTCTCTTCTGGGGTGAGTCTTGAGGTTGTGGTTTGGGTTCTGGTGAAACATTGTTTTGAGGTGGATCAGGTGGTGGAGGTCCACTCTTCTGCTGTAGATACAGTAATACTTTAGTACACGTTCACAATAAGAACCAGAGAGAGGAGAAAAGGCAGACTGTTAAAGAACTACTCCAGTGGGCTAAATATACTGAATGGCTTTTACATGGTCAGTACACGTTCACAATAAGAACCAGAGAGAGGAGAAAAGGCAGACTGTTAAACAACTACTCCAGTGGGCTAAATATACTGAATGGCTTTTACATGGTCAGGTTGTATTCTGATTGTAAAAAAGGAAGGGTTTGTTGTCTGTTTTTTGTAGTCCAGAAAAAAATATGTTGTTTCAACCAGAAAATAATGTCTTTATGAAATCCCATGCCAACATTTGCCCAGCTGGGTAGAGGATGCATAATGGGTGTCTACTGAAGACAGGATCTGCCAAAAACAGGATTAGCCTAGTGGTTAGAACGTTGGACTAGTACCCGGAAGGTTGCAAGTTCAAATCCCCGAGCTGACAAGGTACAAATCTGTCGTTCTGCCCCTGAACAAGGCAGTTAACCCACTGTTCCCAGGCCGTCATTGAAAATAAGAATTTGTTCTTAACTGACTTTCCTAGTTAAATAAAGGAAAAATAAAATATATATGTAACAACAGTGATATTAGTGAGAACAAGTAACTGCCAAAATAAAGGAGAACAGCAACATAAAGTGTTTTAATAGGGTGTTGAGCCAGAACAGCTTCAATGGCATAGATTCTACAGGTGACTGGAGGGATGTGACACCATTCTACTGGAGGGATGTGACATCATTCTACTGGAGGGATGTGACACAATTCTACTGGAGGGATGTGACATCATTCTATTGGAGGGATGTGACACCATTCTACTGGAGGGATGTGACATTCTACTGGAGGGATGTGACACCATTCTATTGGAGGGATGTGACATCATTCTATTGGAGGGATGTGACATCATTCTATTGGAGGGATGTGACATCATTCTATTGGAGGGATGTGACATCATTCTACTGGAGGGATGTGACATCATTCTACTGGAGGGATGTGACATCATTCTTCCACCAGAAATTCCATATTGGTGTTTTGTTGGTGGTGGTTGGAAAACACTGTCTCAGGACCCACTCCAGATCTCCCACACAGTGCATTCCCGAGTGGTGCAGCGGTCTAAGGCACTGCAGTGCTTAGGGGCGTCACTACAGATCCAGGTTCGATCCGGGGCTGTATCACAACCAGCCGAGATCGGGAGTCCCAAAGGGTGGAGCACAATTGACCCAGTGTATTCCGGGTTAGGGGAGGGTTTTGCCTGGGTAGGCAGTCATTGTAAATAAGAATTTGTTCTTAACTGACTTGCCTACTTAAATAAATAAAAATAAGTATTCAGATCCCTTGACTTTTCCCACATTTTGTTACGTTACAGCCTTATTCTAAAATTGATTAAATAAATAAAAATCCTCAATCTACACACAACACCCTAGAATGAAAAAGCAAAAACAGGTTTTTAGAAATATTGTCAAATTTATAAAAAATAAAAAAACAGAAATAGCAGAACAGAAAGTGTTCAGACCCTTTGCTACCAGACTCCAAATTGAGCTCCACCTGTGGTCAATTCAATTGATTGGACATGATTTGGAAAGGCACACACCTGTCTATATAAGGTCCCACAGTTGACAGTGCATGTCAGAGCAAAAACCAAGCCATTGAGGTTGAAGGAATTGTCCATAGAGCGCCGAGACAGGATTGTGTCGAAGCACAGAACTGGGGAAGGGTACCAAAAAAAGGCTGTAACGTAACAAAAGGTGTAAAAAGTCAATGGGTCTGAATACTATCCGAATGCACTGTAAGTGTTCAATTGGGTTGAGATCTTGTGACTGAGATGGCCAGGGCATATTGTTTACATCGTTTTCATGCTTATCAAAGCATTCAGTGACCACTCGTGCCCTGGGGATGGGGGCATCGTCATCCTATGGGGGCATAGCCACCATGGTAGCCAAAATAATGGTCTGCCCAGCATTTTTATACATGACCCTAAGCATGATGGGATGTTAATTGCTTAACTAACTCAGGAACCACACCTGTGTGGAAGCACGTGCTTTCAATATACTTGATATCCCTCATCAAGTGTTTCCATTATTTTGGCAGTTACCTGTACTTGTTTGTTGATAGGTTCAAAAGTACTGATGGTAGCACCCTGGATACACTACTACAAGTACCTTAGTCCTGATAGGTTCAAAAGTACTGATGGTAGCACCCTGGATACACTACTACAAGTACCTTAGTCCTGATAGGTTCAAAAGTACTGATGGTAGCACCCTGGATACACTACTACAAGTACCTTAGTCCTGATAGGTTCAAAAGTACTGATGGTAGCACCCTGGATACACTACTACAAGTACCTTAGTCCTGATAGGTTCAAAAGTACTGATGGTAGCACCCTGGATACACTACTACAAGTACCTTAGTCCTGATAGGTTCAAAAGTACTGATGGTAGCACCCTGGATACACTACTACAAGTACCTTAGTCCTGATAGGTTCAAAAGTACTGATGGTAGCACCCTGGATACACTACTACAAGTACCTTAGTCCTGATAGGTTCAAAAGTACTGATGGTAGCACCCTGGATACACTACTACAAGTACCTTAGTCCTGATAGGTTCAAAAGTACTGATGGTAGCACCCTGGATACACTACTTCAAGTACCTTAGTCCTGATAGGTTCAAAAGTACCGATGGTAGCACCCTGGATACACTACTTCAAGTACCTTAGTCCTGATAGGTTCAAAAGTACTGATGGTAGCACCCTGGATACACTACTACAAGTACCTTAGTCCTGATAGGTTCAAAAGTACTGATGGTAGCACTCTGGATACACTACTTCAAGTACCTTAGTCCTGATAGGTTCAAAAGTACTGATGGTAGCACCCTGGATACACTACTTCAAGTACCTTAGTCCTGATAGGTTCAAAAGTACTGATGGTAGCACCCTGGATACACTACTACAAGTACCTTAGTCCTGATAGGTTCAAAAGTACTGATGGTAGCACCCTGGATACACTACTTCAAGTACCTTAGTCCTGATAGGTTCAAAAGTACTGATGGTAGCACCCTGGATACACTACTACAAGTACCTTAGTCCTGATAGGTTCAAAAGTACTGATGGTAGCACCCTGGATACACTACTTCAAGTACCTTAGTCCTGATAGGTTCAAAAGTACTGATGGTAGCACCCTGGATACGCTACTTCAAGTACCTTAGTCCTGATAGGTTCAAAAGTACCGATGGTAGCACCCTGGATACACTACTACAAGTACCTTAGTCCTGATAGGTTCAAAAGTACTGATGGTAGCACCCTGGATACACTACTACAAGTACCTTAGTCCTGATAGGTTCAAAAGTACTGATGGTAGCACCCTGGATACACTACTTCAAGTACCTTAGTCCTGATAGGTTCAAAAGTACTGATGGTAGCACCCTGGATACACTACTACAAGTACCTTAGTCCTGATAGGTTCAAAAGTACTGATGGTAGCACCCTGGATACACTACTTCAAGTACCTTAGTCCTGATAGGTTCAAAAGTACTGATGGTAGCACCCTGGATACGCTACTTCAAGTACCTTAGTCCTGATAGGTTCAAAAGTACCGATGGTAGCACTCTGGATACACTACTTCAAGTACCTTAGTCCTGATAGGTTCAAAAGTACTGATGGTAGCACTCTGGATACACTACTTCAAGGAAGCAGCTACTCTTCCCGGGGTTTATTATGGATCCCCATTAGCTGTTGCCAAGGAAGCAGCTACTCTTCCTGGGGTTTATTATGGATCCCCATTAGCTGTTGCCAAGGAAGCAGCTACTCTTCCTGGGGTTTATTATGGATCCCCATTAGCTGTTGCCAAGGAAGCAGCTACTCTTCCTGGGGTTTATTATGGATCCTCATTAGTTCCTGTCAAGGCAGCAGATACTCTTCCTGGGGTTTATTATGGATCCCCATTAGCTGTTGCCAAGGAAGCAGCTACTCTTCCTGGGGTTTATTATGGATCCCCATTATTTGTTGCCAAGGAAGCAGCTACTCTTCCTGGGGTTTATTATGGATCCCCATTAGCTGCTACCAAGGCAGCAGCTACTCTTCCTGGGGTTTATTATGGATCCCCATTAGCTGTTGCCAAGGAAGCAGCTACTCTTCCCTGGGTTTATTATGGATCCCCATTAGCTGTTGCCAAGGAAGCAGCTACTCTTCCCTGGGTTTATTATGGATCCCCATTAGCTGTTGCCAAGGAAGCAGCTACTCTTCCCGGGGTTTATTATGGATCCCCATTAGCTGTTGCCAAGGAAGCAGCTACTCTTCCCGGGGTTTATTATGGATCCCCATTATTTGTTGCCAAGGAAGCAGCTACTCTTCCTGGGGTTTATTATGGATCCCCATTAGCTGTTGCCAAGGAAGCAGCTACTCTTCCTGGGGTTTATTATGGATCCCCATTATTTGTTGCCAAGGAAGCAGCTACTCTTCCTGGGGTTTATTATGGATCCCCATTAGCTGTTGCCAAGGAAGCAGCTACTCTTCCCTGGGTTTATTATGGATCCCCATTATCTGTTGCCAAGGAAGCAGCTACTCTTCCCGGGGTTTATTATGGATCCCCATTAGCTGTTGCCAAGGAAGCAGCTACTCTTCCTGGGGTTTATTATGGATCCCCATTATCTGTTGCCAAGGAAGCAGCTACTCTTCCCGGGGTTTATTATGGATCCCCATTAGCTGTTGCCAAGGAAGCAGCTACTCTTCCTGGGGTCCAAACACATTAAAGCACTTACATCACACATAAAACTAAAGATAAAACAGTACATCATATAACATTATAACGTCACTACATATCTACAATCCATAATGTATAACACCACCATACAACAATATTACAACGTATGTGTTGATAGGTTCTGATTTCTAAACTTGAAATTATTCATGTCACTGAGGGAGAGATGGGAATGTAGAACGTTTACATTAAGTCAGGATATGTTATTGTTAGTCATCAGGGATCCTATGGGAGGAGGAAGAGACACAGTCCGGTACAAGTCAACATGGCAGCCGTGAGTTGGGGAGGAGTGAGGAATTTGGGCGGAGGTCTTGGTTAGATGAAGTGAGGAAGAACATACACTACCGGTCAAATGTTTTAGAACTCTTACTTATTCAAGTTATTTAAATATTATATATATATATTTTTTTACTATTTTCTACATTGTAGAATAATAGTGAAGACATCAAAACTATGAAAAAACACATATGGAATCATGTAGTAACCAAAAAAGTGTTAAACAAATCTAAATATATTTGAGATTCTTCAAAGTTTCCCTTTCCCTTGATGTCAGCTTTGCACACTCTTAGCATTCTCTCAACCGGCTTCACTTGGAATGCTTTTCCCACAGAGTTGGAAAAAAGTTCCCACATATGCTGAGCACTCGTTGGCTCCTTTCCTTCACTCTGTGGTCCGACTCATCCCAAACCATCTCAATTTGGTTGAGGTCGGGGGATTGTGGAGGCCAGGTCATCTGATGTAGCACTCCATCACTCTCCTTTCCGGTAAAATAGCCCTTACACAGCCTGGAGGTGTGTTGGTTCATTGTCCTGTTGAAAAACAAATGATTGTCCCACTAAGCCCCAACCAGATGGGATGTCGTACCGCTGCAGAATGCTGTGGTAGACATGCTGGTTAAGTGTGCCTTGAATTGTAACTAAATCATAGACAGTATAACCAGCAAAGCACGCCCACACCATCACACCTCCTCCTCCATGCTTCACGGTGGGAAATATCATCTGTTCATCCACACCGCGTCTCAGCGGTTAGAACCAAAAATCTCCAGTTTGGACTCCAGTCCAAAGGACAGATTTCCACCGGTCTAATGTCCACTGCTCGTGTTTCTTGGCCCATGCAGGTCACTTCTTCTTATTGGTGTCCTTTAGTAGTGGTTTCTTTGCAGCAATTCGACCTTGAAGGCCTGATTCACACGGTCTCCTCTGAACAGTTGATGTTGAGTTGTGTCTGTTACTTGAACTATGTGAAGCATTTATTTAGGCTGCTATTTCTGAGGCTGGTAACTCTAATGAATTTATCCTCTGCAGCAGAGGTAACTCTGGATATTCCTTTCCTGTGGCGGTCCTCATGAGAGCCAGTTTCATCATAGCGCTTGATGGTTTTTGCGACTGCACTTGAAGAAACTTGAAAGAGTCTTAAAGTAATGATGGACTGTCGTTTCTCTTTGCTTATTTGAGCTGTTGTTGCCATAATATGAACTTGGTATTTTACTAAATAGGGCTATCTTCTGTATACCACCCCTACCTTGTCACAACACAACTGATTGGTTCAAACTCATTAAGAACTTAATGAAATCCCACAAATTAAGTTTTAAGAAGGCACACCTGTTAATTGAAATGCATTCCAGGTGACTACCTCATGAAGCTGGTTGAGAGAATGCCAAGAGTGTGCAAAGCTGTCATCAAGGCAAAGGGTGGCTATTTGAAGAATCTCAAATATAAAATATAATTTGATTTGTTTAACACTTTTTTTGGTTACTACATGATTCCATATGTGTTATTTCATAGTTTTGATGTCTTCACTATTCTACAATGTAGAAAATAGCAAATGTAAAGAAAACCCCTTGAATTAGTAGGTGTTTCTATTCTTGGGTAGGGGAATGACTTTAGCTTCCCTCCAGCCCTGAGGGCACACACTTTCTAGTAGGCTTACATTGAAGATATGGCAAATAGGAGTGTTAATATCGTCCTCTGTTGTCCAGTTGACACCCTATTGCAATTTGGGACGCAACCTGTAAAAATGACGAGCATATAAATCATATTCAACCATTTCTCTGCTGAAAAGACAACCCAGATGCTTTACAGAATGACTTAAGACAACCCAGATGCTTTACAGAATGACTTAAGACAACCCAGATGCTTTACAGAATGACTTAAGACAACCCAGATGCTTTACAGAATGACTTAAGACAACCCAGATGCTTTACAGAATGACTTAAGACACCCAGATGCTTTACAGAATGACTTAAGACAACCCAGATGCTTTACAGAATGACTTAAGACAACCCAGATGCTTTACAGAATGACTTAAGACACCCAGATGCTTTACAGAATGACTTAAGACAACCCAGATGCTTTACAGAATGACTTAAGACAACCCAGATGCTTTACAGAATGACTTAAGACAACCCAGATGCTTTACAGAATGACTTAAGACAACCCAGATGCTTTACAGAATGACTTAAGACAACCCAGATGCTTTACAGAATGACTTAAGACAACCCAGATGCTTTACAGAATGACTTAAGACCACCCAGATGCTTTACAGAATGACTTAAGACAACCCAGATGCTTTACAGAATGACTTAAGACAACCCAGATGCTTTACAGAATGACCTAAGACACCCAGATGTTTTACAGAATGACTTAAGACAACCCAGATGCTTTACAGAATGACTTAAGACAACCCAGATGCTTTACAGAATGACTTAAGACAACCCAGATGCTTTACAGAATGACTTAAGACAACCCAGATGCTTTACAGAATGACTTAAGACAACCCAGATGCTTTACAGAATGACATAAGACACCCAGGACTAGCAGGGGTGAATCTCTAGGTCCCAAATGGCACCCAATTCCATTTATAGTGCACTACTTTAGACCAGGGCCTTATAGAGGGTAGGGAGTAAGGAGCCATCCGGGTATCCATCAGCCTAGATGTGAAGGGCTGTCAAATGCCCCAATTGACCCAAGACTTTAATTTAGTGCCACGCTTCCACACTCATCAGCACCTGATTGCAGGAGTGTTGTGTTGTAGTGTGTGTTGTAGTGTGTGTGTTGTAGTGTGTGTTGTAGTAGTGTGTGTTGTAGTGTGTGTTGTAGTGTGTGTTGTAGTAGTGTGTGTTGTAGTGTGTGTTGTAGAGTGTGTGTTGTAGAGTGTGTTGTAGTGTGTGTTGTAGTGTGTGTGTTGTAGTGTGTGTTGTAGTAGTGTGTGCTGTAGTGTGTGTTGTAGTGTGTGTTGTAGAGTGTGTTGTAGAGTGTGTTGTAGTGTGTGTTGTAGTGTGTGTGTTGTAGAGTGTGTTGTAGTGTGTGTGTTGTAGTGTGTGTGTTGTAGAGTGTGTTGTAGAGTGTGTTGTAGTGTGTGTGTTGTAGTGTGTGTGTTGTAGAGTGTGTGTTGTAGAGTGTGTTGTAGTGTGTGTGTTGTAGTGTGTGTGTTGTAGAGTGTGTTGTAGAGTGTGTTGTAGTGTGTGTGTTGTAGAGTGTGTTGTAGTGTGTGTCTGTCTGTCTGTCTGTGTTAGCTGGTTGTCGAGGGCCATTGACAAACAAACGCTATCATTTAGCATAACGTAACATGTAGGCTACAAACGAAGCTTTGACAACTGAAGAAGGGTATGCTGTGTGGTCACCAGTGTCCTGTGTGGTCATCAGTGTCCTGTGTGTTTAGCAGTGTTCTGTGTGGTCATCAGTGTCCTGTGTGGTCATCAGTGTCCTGTGTGTTTAGCAGTGTTCTGTGTGGTCATCAGTGTCCTGTGTGTTTAGCAGTGTCCTGTGTGGTTAGCAGTGTCCTGTGTGGTCATCAGTGTCCTGTGTGTTTAGCAGTGTCCTGTGTGGTCATCAGTGTCCTGTGTGTTCATCAGTGCCCTGTGTGGTCATCAGTGTCCTGTGTGGTCATCAGTGTCCTGTGTGGTCATCAGTGTCCTGTGTGTTCATCAGTGTCCTGTGTGGTCATCAGTGTCCTGTGTGTTCATCAGTGTCCTGTGTGTTCATCAGTGCCCTGTGTGGTCATCAGTGTCCTGTGTGGTCATCAGTGTCCTGTGTGTTCATCAGTGCCCTGTGTGGTCATCAGTGTCCTGTGTGGTCATCAGTGTCCTGTGTGTTCATCAGTGCCCTGTGTGGTCATCAGTGTCCTGTGTGGTCACCAGTGTCCTGTGTGGTCATCAGTGTCCTGTGTGTTTAGCAGTGTTCTGTGTGGTCATCAGTGTCCTGTGTGGTCATCAGTGTCCTGTGTGTTTAGCAGTGTCCTGTGTGGTCATCAGTGTCCTGTGTGTTTAGCAGTGTCCTGTGTGGTTAGCAGTATCCTGTGTGGTCATCAGTGTCCTGTGTGTTTAGCAGTGTCCTGTGTGTTTATCAGTGTCCTGTGTGGTCATCAGTGTCCTGTGTGTTCATCAGTGCCCTGTGTGGTCATCAGTGTCCTGTGTGGTCATCAGTGTCCTGTGTGGTCATCAGTGTCCTGTGTGTTCATCAGTGTCCTGTGTGGTCATCAGTGTCCTGTGTGGTCATCAGTGTCCTGTGTGTTCATCAGTGCCCTGTGTGGTCATCAGTGTCCTGTGTGGTCATCAGTGTCCTGTGTGTTCATCAGTGCACTGTGTGGTCATCAGTGTCCTGTGTGGTCATCAGTGTCCTGTGTGTTCATCAGTGCCCTGTGTGGTCATCAGTGTCCTGTGTGGTCACCAGTGTCCTGTGTGGTCATCAGTGTCCTGTGTGTTTAGCAGTGTTCTGTGTGGTCATCAGTGTCCTGTGTGGTCATCAGTGTCCTGTGTGTTTAGCAGTGTCCTGTGTGGTCATCAGTGTCCTGTGTGTTTAGCAGTGTCCTGTGTGGTTAGCAGTGTCCTGTGTGGTCATCAGTGTCCTGTGTGGTTAGCAGTGTCCTGTGTGGTCATCAGTGTCCTGTGTGTTTATCAGTGTCCTGTGTGGTCATCAGTGTCCTGTGTGTTCATCAGTGCCCTGTGTGGTCATCAGTGTCCTGTGTGTTCATCAGTGCCCTGTGTGGTCATCAGTGTCCTGTGTGTTTAGCAGTGTCCTGTGTGGTCATCAGTGTCCTGTGTGGTCATCAGTGTCCTGTGTGGTCATCAGTGTCCTGTGTGTTCATCAGTGTCCTGTGTGGTCATCAGTGTCCTGTGTGTTCATCAGTGTCCTGTGTGTTTAGCAGTGTCCTGTGTGTTTAGCAGTGGAGGCTGCTGGGGGGAGGACGGCGCGAATGGAACGGCTCCTAACCAGGCTGGATCGTGTTGTCGTGTTGTTGTATGTTTTAATGATGTCATGTTGTTGTGTTGTTGTGTTGTTGTATGTTTTAATGATGTCATGTATTGTTGTATGTTTTAATGATGTCATGTATTGACTGTTGTATGTTTTAATGATGTCATGTATTGACTGTTGTATGTTTTAATGATGTCATGTATTGACTGTTGTATGTTTTAATGATGTCATGTATTGACTGTTGTATGTTTTAATGATGTCATGTATTGTTGTATGTTTTAATGATGTCATGTATTGTTGTATGTTTTAATGATGTCATGTTGTTGTGTTGTTGTGTTGTTGTATGTTTTAATGATGTCATGTATTGACTGTATGTTTTAATGATGTCATGTATTGTTGTATGTTTTAATGATGTCATGTATTGTTGTATGTTTTAATGATGTCATGTATTGTTGTATGTTTTAATGATGTCATGTATTGACTGTTGTTGTCTTCTTGGCCTGGTCTTCCTTGGAAAAAAGGAGACTCTGGTTCTCAATGTGCTTTTCCTGGTTAAATAAAGCAAAAATATATATTTTTTAAATGTTTTTTAATTGAATGTATTTGATACCATTCAACTGACTCCACTCCAGCCGTTACCACGAGCCCGTCCTCCCCAATTAAGGAGCCACCAACCTCCTGTGGCGTTGAAGTGGGTAGGGTGCTATTTGTTTCTACTGGTTTGGACAATAATTCCCTGCTACAGCTTTGTCTGCCAAAGAGAATATACAATGAAACACAGAGAATTGATATTCAGATGACTGTGACTAGAGATACACGGTGACTGGCACCAGGTGTGTGATTTAGCTGAATAATACACTCCTCCAGTGTGACAATGACAAACTGATGGCTGACATTACTTTACATCTCATCAGCATTACATCACCCCCCCCCCCCATCCCGTCCTGTCCTCCCTCTGACCCATGCTCCCCTACGCTGGGCTCTGACACCTGGGATCCTTTCGGGATTCAGTGCCAATCATCAAAGGCTGCCGAGTCTGGCTGCCACACACACACACACACACACACTCACACTCACACACACACACACACACACACACACACACACACACACACACACACACACACACACACACACACTATGACCTGTCGAAAGGGCTGGATGGATAAACACAGGCTCTGATGACAGTCCAGTGAATCAACCATTCCATGTCTCTCATGGACTGGACCAGAGAGGGTCTGGGTCCTGGGTGGTATTGTCTCTCATGGACTGGACCAGAGAGGGTCTGGGTCCTGGGTGGTATTGTCTCTCATGGACTGGACCAGAGAGGGTCTGGGTCCTGGGTGGTATTGTCTCTCATGGACTGGACCAGAGAGGGTCTGGGTCCTGGGTGGTATTGTCTCTCATGGACTGGACCAGAGAGGATCTGGGTCCTGGGTGGTATTGTCTCTCATGGACTGGACCAGAGAGGGTCTGGTTCCTGGGTGGTATTGTCTCTCATGGACTGGACCAGAGAGGGTCTGGGTCCTGGGTGGTATTGTCTCTCATGGACTGGACCAGAGAGGGTCTGGGTCCTGGGTGGTATTGTCTCTCATGGACTGGACCAGAGAGGGTCTGGGTCCTGGGTGGTATTGTCTCTCATGGACTGGACCAGAGAGGGTCTGGGTCCTGGGTGGTATTGTCTCTCATGGACTGGACCAGAGAGGGTCTGGGTCCTGGGTGGTATTGTCTCTCATGGACTGGACCAGAGAGGGTCTGGGTCCTGGGTGGTATTGTCTCTCATGGACTGGACCAGAGAGGGTCTGGGTCCTGGGTGGTATTGTCTCTCATGGACTGGACCAGAGAGGGTCTGGGTCCTGGGTGGTATTGTCTCTCATGGACTGGACCAGAGAGGGTCTGGGTCCTGGGTGGTATTGTCTCTCATGGACTGGACCAGAGAGGGTCTGGGTCCTGGGTGGTATTGTCTCTCATGGACTGGACCAGAGAGGGTCTGGGTCCTGGGTGGTATTGTCTCTCATGGACTGGACCAGAGAGGGTCTGGGTCCTGGGTGGTATTGTCTCTCATGGACTGGACCAGAGAGGGTATTATATTACAATGGGCTTTTCTAGTATTTATATTTCCTGATAATTGTTTTTTGGTAATTTTATTTGTTTCTTTGTCTGTCTGTCTGCCAACCACTCTGTCTGCCTACCTACCTACCTACCTACCTACCTGCCTGCCTGCCTGCCTGCCTGCCTGCCTGTCTGTCTGTCTGTCTGTCTGTCTGTCTGTCTGTCTGTCTGTCTGCCTACCTACCTGTCTGTCTTTTTGCTTCACCAAAACTGCCTAACAAAGTCCCAACAACACTACCAACCTTCTTGGGTTCCTTCTCCTTCTCCTCCTCTGGCATGATGATCTTGACGATGCTTTTGTGTTTGTTGATCTGCGTCTTGACGAAGTGTTCGATCTGCACGTTGAACTTCATGAAGCAGACGTAGGCCACGTAACCCGACACCAGCATTACGCTCTCCCACCACATGATGGTGTTGTCCAAGAAGAACACGATCAGCATGATCAGATCTATGATGGAGGAGGAGGAGGAGGAGGAGGAAGTGGAGGAGGAGCAGGGAGAGGAGGAGGAGGGAGAGGAGGAAGGAGGAGGAGGGGGAGGAGGAAGGAGGAGGAGGGGGGGGTAAAGAAGGAGGTAGAGGAGGAAGGAGGAGGACGGGGAGGGAGAGGTGGTGGAGGGGCAGGAAGAGGAGGAGGGCAAGAAATGTGAGAACATGATAGTGGTGTCCAGGATGAACACGATCAGCATGATCAGGTCTAGGAGAGAGGAGAGGATGAGTCCAAATGGCACCCTATTCCCTATATAGTGGTACTACTATAGACCAGAGCCCTATTCCCTATATAGTGGTACTACTATAGACCAGAGCCCTATTCCCTATATAGTGGTACTACTATAGACCAGAGCCCTATTCCCTATATAGTGGTACTACTATAGACCAGAGCCCTATTCCCTATATAGTGGTACTACTATAGACCAGAGTCCTATTCCCTATATAGTGGTACTACTATAGACCAGAGCCCTATTCCCTATATAGTGTACTACTATAGACCAGAGCCCTATTCCCTATATAGTGGTACTACTATAGACCAGAGCCCTATTCCCTATATAGTGGTACTACTATAGACCAGAGCCCTATTCCCTATATAGTGGTACTACTATAGACCAGAGCCCTATTCCCTATATAGTGGTACTACTATAGACCAGAGCCCTATTCCCTATATAGTGGTACTACTATAGACCAGAGCCCTATTCCTATATAGTGGTACTACTATAGACCAGAGCCCTATTCCTATATAGTGGTACTACTATAGACCAGAGCCCTATTCCCTATATAGTGGTACTACTATAGACCAGAACCCTACTCCCTATATAGTGGTACTACTATAGACCAGAGCCCTATTCCCTATATAGTGGTACTACTATAGACCAGAGCCCTATTCCCTATATAGTGGTACTACTATAGACCAGAACCCTACTCCCTATATAGTGGTACTACTATAGACCAGAGCCCTATTCCCTATATAGTACACTACTTTAGACCAGAGCCCTATTCCCTATATAATGTAGTACTATAGTCCAGAGCCCTATTCCCTATATAGTGGTACTACTATAGACCAGAGCCCTATTCCCTATATAGTGGTACTACTATAGACCAGAGCCCTATATAGTGGTACTACTATAGACCAGAGCCCTATTCCCTATATAGTGGTACTACTATAGACCAGAGCCCTATTCCCTATATAGTGCACTACTACAGACCAGAGCCCTATTCCCTATATAGTGCACTACTATAGACCAGAGCCCTATTCCCTATATAGTGCACTACTATAGACCAGAGCCCTATTCCCTATATAGTGCACTACTATAGACCAGAGCCCTATTCCCTATATAGTGCACTACTATAGACCAGAGCCCTATTCCCTATATAGTGCACTACTATAGACCAGAGCCCTATTCCCTATATAGTGCACTACTATAGACCAGAGCCCTATTCCCTATATAGTGGTACTACTATAGACCAGAGCCCTATTCCCTATATAGTGCACTACTATAGACCAGAGCCCTATTCCCTATATAGTGCACTACTATAGACCAGAGCCCTATTCCCTATATAGTGCACTACTATAGACCAGAGCCCTATTCCCTATATAGTGCACTACTATAGACCAGAGCCCTATTCCCTATATAGTGCACTACTATAGACCAGAGCCCTATTCCCTATATAGTGCACTACTTTTGGCCAGAGCGCAAAAAGGCTCTGCTGCTGTCACAATAGGAGAACCCTTTTTAGTTCCATGCAGAACCCTCTGTGGAAAGGGGTTCCACGTGGAACCCACAAGTTTTCTCCTATGGGGACAGCCGCAGAACCCTGTTTGGTTCTAGATAGCACCTTTTTCTCTGAGTGTATGTAACTATATAGTTCACTATAAGGGGAAAACTATAGGATGCAATTAACCCATTTCAATGGGATCGACTGTTGGCTCCAAGGTAAACACCTTTATGTACTTTCCCCCAAAATTCCCAGGTTTTCCAGAAATCCGGGATGGGAGTATTCCAGATGTCCTGTTTATTCCCTCCTGATTCCGGGAGTCTCCAAACCGGGATTTCTGGAAAAACCTACTATTCTCTACCTATTATCTGTCAAATGATATTATTATTACCTATGATGTAGAAGGAGACGTCTCTGAACAGGGGCCACCAGGTGAGGTGCAGCATCTCCCTGGAGAAGATGGCACACATCCCGATGACAAACAAGATGTTAAACACCGCTGACCCCACGATTGTCCCGATGCCCACGTTGCTATGGGAGATGAACACGCCAATCAGAGAGGTGAACAGTTCGGGGGCGGAGCCTCCTGCAGCCATGAAGGTTGCCCCGGCGACGTCGTCGGAGATGTCGAGCTTCACGGTGATGACGCCGAGCGCCGGGACGAAGAACTCGTCACAGACGATGGCGAGGGAGACGAACATGTAGACCATGCCCAGGATGTGGAGGGTCACCCAGCCCTGCCTTCTCTGCTCCACTGTGAACAGGTCCTCTGGGTACTCTCCCTTCCTGTGGGGGAGGTCTCCAGGGATACCCGGGGAGGTGGTGGTGTTAGGAGGAGGGGAGGTGGGAGGAGGTTCAGTCGGAGGCTCAGGTTCAGGGTCCTCTACGTAGATACAGTGCTTAATGTCCGTCCTGTTGACAGTTATCACGATGACGTCATCCCCCTCCAGCACAGTCGGAGCCCTGGTGATGACGTCATCATTATAGCTCTCTGTTAGGCTAGAGAGGTTAGAGGTCACCACCTCTCGTGTGTCTACCTCCAGAACAGTACTACTATCAGTACCACCCCCTTCCTCTGGGAGCGCTGTCCCAGGGTCCTCCTCTGCTGCGGCCTGGCGGGCCACCCGTGGCTCCTGCAGCCGGGCCTTGAACGTCACGGTGTAGACGCAGCACAGTAATACACCAGAGAGGAAGAAGAGGATGCGACTCCGATTGAGTCTCCGTCTTTGTGGTAAATGCATTGTTCACCGCTGCCAGAGTGGTCTTGATTCCCACAGCGGATTATTAGGTCCGTGTCAGATGCATGGTTAGGCTTATGGGAACGGGTCCAGTAGCATTAGTTAGCCAAATAATGCAGTTCAGCGAGCGGTCAGCACACATCTTCAGCATAGTCTGTTTTAATGTCATAGTCGTGGCATGATGTCCCAGCTCCAAACTATAAATATATATATGGAAAAAAGGGGGGAAATAAATAGATCATTCACTCAGTTTAGACTACAATGCAAAACTCACGTCATACATTTGACATAATAATGTAATAAAACACGAATAAAAACACTACTGGGAGTATTAGAAGGGTTTATTATAAGGGCGCGCGTTCACGTGAAGGGAGTCGCAGGAGCGCGCAGGATGGGATACAGCCACCTGTTACTATGGCTACATAATTGCAGGTACTCTGCTCTCCGAAGGGCTGCACAGATTCAATGACACGTGTAATGAAATGCAGCAAATGTAGTTAATGTACAAATGACAATTTAAAAAACAACAACAGCGAATTAAGTAGAAAATAGCATTATGTGGGGCCCTACTTTTCATTGACGTGCGCGGGTCATGAACGTGCCGATATGCGCTCCTCGAGTCGAGACAACATACGCGATATGATTCATTCCAAACGTTCAACCAACCATTTCATTTTCACGTGTGTATCCAGGTTGGTCGGGTGAAAATTAAGAAACGAAAATAATGATACATTTAACTGAATTTCGTGGGGAAATTCCAGGCAAGAAACAGTGCCCGATATGGAGTCATTGACAAGTATCCGGGGCTTCCACAAGGTCAATGACGATTATTGTAGCTTAAATCCCTTCTCTGTAAAACATCTGTAAACCATACTTAACCCTTTTTCAATTGTTAATAAAAACGTACCTTTAATCGCTGAGTTGTTGTGATAGAGGTGTTCTAGACGCGAGGTCTCTCTCCAGCTGTGTGCGCTAAGGTAAAGGGATTGGTTGAGAGATGCTGACTCTAGTTTTTGGTGAGCGGCTACAAGGGCGCACCGCAGGATGACAGCTCACACCTCTCCACGGCTCAGCATAATACCTGCAGTCTTTTAAGAGGATTAGGTTAGGTGTTCACACAATCTCTCGCATTCTCACGAACACGTTTAAACTGCTTCAAATTCAAGGCATTCCTATTAATTTGTTCATAATCCACCAAGTGCATGCAGTGTCTCCAACCACCAACGCTGAGCAAAAACCAACTATGTTTGGCGCTGAAGTGGAAGGAGGGTTGTCAAGGCATAATTACAATTCTGAAGAGTGCTACTTTATGCACACAGACAGACAGGCAGAGTGCTCCTTTATGCACACAGACAGACAGGCAGAGTGCTCCTTTATGCACACAGACAGACAGGCAGAGTGCTCCTTTATGCACACAGACAGACAGGCAGAGTGCTCCTTTATGCACACAGACAGACAGGCAGACAGACAGACAGGCCAACAGGCAGACAGTCAGATATACAGACAGACAGGCAGACAGACAGACAGGCCAACAGGCAGAAAGGCAGACAGTCAGATATACAGGCAGACAGACAGGCAGAAAGACAGACAGACAAGCAGATATACAGGCAGACAGGCAGACAGACAAGCAGATATACAGGCAGAAAGGCAGACAGACAGACAGCTGAAAACTGTTGTGCTATTTAAAGAAGCAATAAAACTGTAGACTAGTTGAGTATCTGGAGCATCAGCATTTGTGGGTTTGATTGCAGGCTCAAAATGGCCAGAAACAACGTACATTCTCCTGAAACTCGTCAGTCTATTCATGTTCTGAGAAATGAAGGCTATTACATGCGAGAAATTGCTAAGAAACTGAAGATCTCGTACAACGCTGTGTACTACTCCCTTCACAGAACAGCGCAAACTGGCTCTAACCAGAATAGAACAACAGTTTCCAGCTGTACTAACATAATTGCAAAAGGGTTTTATAATGATCAATTAGCCTTTTAAAATGATAAACTTGGATTAGCTAACACATCGTGCCATTGGAACACAGGATTGATGGTTGCTGATAATGGGCCTCTGTACGCCTATGTAGATATTCCATTAAAAATCAGACGTTTCCAGCTACAGTCGTCATTTACAACATTAACAACGTCTACACCGTATTTTCAATCAAGTTGATGTTATTTTAATGGACAGAAAATTTCTTTGCTTTTCTTTCAAAAACAAGGACATTTCTAAGTGACCTCAAACGTTTGAAAGGTAATGTATATAAAGGGGTTATTATGAGGAGATAAAGGACACCTATATAAGGGGTTATTATGAGGAGATAAAGGACACCTATATAAGGGGTTATTATGAGGAGATAAAGGACACCTATATAAAGGGGTTATTATGAGGAGATAAAGGACACCTATATAAGGGGTTATTATGAGGAGATAAAGGACACCTATATAAAGGGGTTATTATGAGGAGATAAAGGACACCTATATAAAGGGGTTATTATGAGGAGATAAAGGACACCTATATAAGGGGTTATTATGAGGAGATAAAGGACACCTATATAAAGGGGTTATTATGAGGAGATAAAGGACACCTATATAAAGGGGTTATTATGAGGAGATAAAGGACACCTATATAAAGGGGTTATTATGAGGAGATAAAGGACACCTATATAAAGGGGTTATTATGAGGAGATAAAGGACACCTATATAAGGGGTTATTATGAGGAGATAAAGGACACCTATATAAAGGGGTTATTATGAGGAGATAAAGGACACCTATATAAAGGGGTTATTATGAAGAGATAAAGGACACCTATATAAGGGGTTATTATGAGGAGATAAAGGACACCTATATAAAGGGGTTATTATGAGGAGATAAAGGACACCTATATAAGGGGTTATTATGAGGAGATAAAGGACACCTATATAAAGGGGTTATTATGAGGAGATAAAGGACACCTATATAAAGGGGTTATTATGAAGAGATAAAGGACACCTATATAAGGGGTTATTATGAGGAGATAAAGGACACCTATATAAGGGGTTATTATGAGGAGATAAAGGACACCTATATAAGGGGTTATTATGAGGAGATAAAGGACACCTATATAAAGGGGTTATTATGAGGAGATAAAGGACACCTATATAAAGGGGTTATTATGAGGAGATAAAGGACACCTATATAAAGGGGTTATTATGAGGAGATAAAGGACACCTATATAAGGGGTTATTATGAGGAGATAAAGGACACCTATATAAAGGGGTTATTATGAGGAGATAAAGGACACCTATATAAAGGGGTTATTATGAAGAGATAAAGGACACCTATATAAGGGGTTATTATGAGGAGATAAAGGACACCTATATAAGGGGTTATTATGAGGAGATAAAGGACACCTATATAAGGGGTTATTATGAGGAGATAAAGGACACCTATATAAGGGGTTATTATGAGGAGATAAAGGACACCTATATAAGGGGTTATTCTGAGGAGATAAAGGACACCTATATAAAGGGGTTATTATGAGGAGATAAAGGACACCTATATAAAGGGGTGACTATGAGGAGATAAAGGACACCTATATAAGGGGTCATTATGAGGAGATAAAGGACACCTATATAAAGGGGTTATTATGAAGAGATAAAGGACACCTATATAAAGGGGTTATTATGAGGAGATAAAGGACACCTATATAAAGGGGTTATTATGAGGAGATAAAGGACACCTATATAAAGGGGTTATTATGAGGAGATAAAGGTCACCTATATAAAGGGGTTATTATGAGGAGATAAAGGACACCTATATAAAGGGGTTATTATGAGGAGATAAAGGACACCTATATAAAGGGGTGACTATGAGGAGATAAAGGACACCTATATAAAGGGGTTATTATGAGGAGATAAAGGACACCTATATAAGGGGTTATTATGAGGAGATAAAGGACACCTATATAAAGGGGTTATTATGAGGAGATAAAGGACACCTATATAAAGGGGTTACTATGAGGAGATAAAGGTCACCTATATAAAGGGGTTATTATGAGGAGATAAAGGACACCTATATAAAGGGGTTATTATGAGGAGATAAAGGACACCTATATAAAGGGGTTATTATGAGGAGATAAAGGACACCTATATAAAGGGGTGACTATGAGGAGATAAAGGACACCTATATAAGGGGTTATTATGAGGAGATAAAGGACACCTATATAAGGGGTTATTATGAGGAGATAAAGGACACCTATATAAGGGGTTATTATGAGGAGATAAAGGACACCTATATAAAGGGGTGACTATGAGGAGATAAAGGACACCTATATAAAGGGGTGACTATGAGGAGATAAAGGACACCTATATAAGGGGGTTATTATGAGGAGATAAAGGACACCTATATAAAGGGGTGACTATGAGGAGATAAAGGACACCTATATAAGGGGGTTATTATGAGGAGATAAAGGACACCTATATAAAGGGGTTATTATGAGGAGATAAAGGACACCTATATAAAGGGGTTATTATGAGGAGATAAAGGTCACCTATATAAAGGGGTTATTATGAGGAGATAAAGGACACCTATATAAAGGGGTTATTATGAGGAGATAAAGGACACCTATATAAAGGGGTTATTATGAGGAGATAAAGGACACCTATATAAGGGGTTATTATGAGGAGATAAAGGACACCTATATAAAGGGGTTATTATGAGGAGATAAAGGACACCTATATAAAGGGGTGACTATGAGGAGATAAAGGACACCTATATAAAGGGGTTATTATGAGGAGATAAAGGACACCTATATAAAGGGGTGACTATGAGGAGATAAAGGACACCTATATAAAGGGGTTATTATGAGGAGATAAAGGACACCTATATAAAGGGGTTATTATGAGGAGATAAAGGACACCTATATAAGGGGTTATTATGAGGAGATAAAGGACACCTATATAAGGGGTTACTATGAGGAGATAAAGGACACCTATATAAAGGGGTTATTATGAGGAGATAAAGGACACCAATATATCGGTTTCTGTACAGCACTTTGAGATATCAGCTGATGTACGAAGGGCTATATAAATACATTTGATTTGATTTGATATAATTGTGGGTTTTTATTCACATCACCAGCTATGCTCTTTTCATAAATAACTACAGATATTCACTTTTTATTTCACACAACTTTATTGGTTATTATAATATCACACATTATAATTGATCCTTCAACCATTCAAAACCTTCTAATAAAACACATGATTCCAGACAGTGATCCTCCTCCCTTAATTCTCTAACAATGTCCATTTCCCTGAGGTTCTGGGCTCTGACTGGTTCCCTTTGTCTGTTTCGCTGACAGGAAGTGTGCAAGAGCACGCTCTAGGAGAAGTGTGTAAGAGCACGCTCTAGGAGAAGTGTGTAAGAGCACGCTCTAGGAGAAGTGTGTAAGAGCACGCTCTAGGAGAAGTGTGTAAGAGCACGCTCTAGGAGAAGTGTGCAAGAGCACGCTCTAGGAGAAGTGTGCAAGAGCACGCTCTAGGAGAAGTGTGTAAGAGCACGCTCTAGGAGAAGTGTGTAAGAGCACGCTCTAGGAGAAGTGTGTAAGAGCACGCTCTAGGAGAAGTGTGTAAGAGCACGCTCTAGGAGAAGTGTGTAAGAGCACGCTCTAGGAGAAGTGTGTAAGAGCACGCTCTAGGAGAAGTGTGCAAGAGCACGCTCTAGGAGAAGTGTGCAAGAGCACGCTCTAGGAGAAGTGTGTAAGAGCACGCTCTAGGAGAAGTGTGTAAGAGCACGCTCTAGGAGAAGTGTGTAAGAGCACACTCTAGGAGAAGTGTGGAGAGTCGGGACGCAACTCTAACCCTGTCATCAGACGCAGAGCAGTGAGCCTTGGAACAACACAGCAAGGATGGCATGATGGAGACAGTAGATATCACGGGGACTACAAACATCACTGGAGAATACAGTAGCTTACATCCCAGAATGCAGCTTGATTCTATACTGCATGAGAAACACTGTTGGCATACAAAAGTTCATTTAGGAATAAAGCAATATAAAATAAAAAAAAGTCCAATGCGTTTTAAAAAAAAATGTCAATATCAAATCATTTCTGGGTAACAATGAAGTACCTTACTGTGATTTAAATGAAAATGGTCTCTAATAAACAAAAAGTATATTCTCAATTTCTCAAGCAACAATTTAGCTAGGTCTGTCTGGGAGTGGTCTGAGTGGGGAGGGGAAAACTGAAAATGTGCTGTTATTGGCAGAGGGGTTTTAGAACTCTCTTTCTTATTGGTCTATTAACTAATTCACCCCATAGTGATGTCACCGTGGAAAGCCAAAATTCCATCCTGCCAAAACAGGCTGAACTGTCAAGTCTATTCAAAACAACTCTTACACTAACAAGGACATTATGATAATGTTCACAGTGTTATTCCAACCTCATAGTGTGGAAGTATATATAAATACATATGTCTGACTGCACTGGGCCTTTAAAAAAATAAAAACAACTTATAACAAAACAAATCAATGTATAGCATTAGGCCTGACGCTGACTCATGGTCAGATGGGACAGTAGTGAAGTGCAACATGACTGTTCTATCAATGACTGTAACAGAGTCAGAGTCAATTCAGATCTATTCAGTCAAGTCATTAAAGTGGATCCAAAATAAAAAAAGAGTGATTTTAAAAACCACTCTTCATAGAGAACAACGGGCAGTTTTCATTTCACTCCCTGAATTCAAACTGAAGGCAGGTCCATTATGAGGATTACATGAGCTGCAAAATGGAATTCAGAAAATACACAAGTTGTGGCCAAGAGACGCTAGAACCGTTTATAGTACGGCTCCTTCAATACTAACAGTATGACATGTATCTGTTAATACTAACAGTATGACATGTATCTGTTAATACTAACAGTACAGTATGACATGTATCTGTTAATACTAACAGTACAGTATGACATGTATCTGTTAATACTAACAGTATGACATGTATCTGTTAATACTAACAGTACAGTATGACATGTATCTGTTAATACTAACAGTATGACATGTATCTGTTAATACTAACAGTATGACATGTATCTGTCAATACTAACAGTATGACATGTATCTGTTGATACTAACAGTATGACATGTATCTGTTAATACTAACAGTACAGTATGACATGTATCTGTTAATACTAACAGTACAGTATGACATGTATCTGTTAATACTAACAGTACAGTATGACATGTATCTGTTAATACTAACAGTACAGTATGACATGTATCTGTTAATACTAACAGTATGACATGTATCTGTTGATACTAACAGTATGACATGTATCTGTTAATACTAACAGTACAGTATGACATGTATCTGTTAATACTAACAGTACAGTATGACATGTATCTGTTAATACTAACAGTACAGTATGACATGTATCTGTTAATACTAACAGTACAGTATGACATGTATCTGTTAATACTAACAGTACAGTATGACATGTATCTGTTAATACTAACAGTATGACATGTATCTGTTAATACTAACAGTATGACATGTATCTGTTAATACTAACAGTACAGTATGACATGTATCTGTTAATACTAACAGTACAGTATGACATGTATCTGTTAATACTAACAGTATGACATGTATCTGTTAATACTAACAGTACAGTATGACATGTATCTGTTAATACTAACAGTATGACATGTATCTGTTAATACTAACAGTATGACATGTATCTGTTAATACTAACAGTATGACATGTATCTGTTAATACTAACAGTACAGTATGACATGTATCTGTTAATACTAACATATAAATCAGAAAAAGAGGGTGTGAACTGAATGCACTTGTTTGTGTTAGAGGAGGTACCTCTGATGGACAGACTGGGTGAGGAAGGGAAGGGTTTGTGTTAGAGGAGGTACCTCTGATGAACAGACTGGGTGAGGAAGGGAAGGGTTTGTGTTAGAGGAGGTACCTCTGATGAACAGACTGGGTGAGGAAGGGAAGGGTTTGTGTTAGAGGAGGTACCTCTGATGAACAGACTGGGTGAGGAAGGGAAGGGTTTGTGTTAGAGGAGGTACCTCTGATGAACAGACTGGGTGAGGAAGGGAAGGGTTTGTGTTAGAGGAGGTACCTCTGGTGGACAGACTGGGTGAGGAAGAGAAGTGTTTGTGTTAGAGGAGGTAACTCTGATGAACAGACTGGGTGAGGAGAGAAGAGAGGTGAGAGGTATAAGGAGAGGAGGGGGGAGGAGAGGAGAGAGAGGAGAGGGATGGACAGAGAGAGAGAAGAGAGGAGAGAGAGGAGAGGAGAGAGAGGACAGAGGTGTGAGGTGAGGAGAGAAGAGAGAGGTGTAAGGAGAGGTGAGGAGAGAAGAGAGAGAGAGGTGTGAGAGGAGAGGTGTGAAAAGGCAACCAGCAGTGCGACTGGAGAGATCGTGAGGTTTGTCTTTCTATCCGTTAGTTCATTTTCCTCTTCCTGGAGCGCATTCGTCTCCTCCTCTGGCGAAACAGGTGGCGGAAGTTGATGAACAGACCTGGGAAGAAAAAAATATACTTTTTATCATTTAAAATGTTTTTTAAGAGCAAACTCCATCCACTTGGCCAGAAAGACAAGTCCAAGCAAAGATACTGTAAGAAAACAAATCGTATTTTGACCCAAAGTGTATGTTTCTCCCTTAGAGACATTAACAGATCCTGAAACATGACAGATAGATACAGCTGGTGGGTGGAGGGTCAGAGAGAGGGTTAGCGTAGAGGGCCAGAGAGAGGGTTAGAGAGAGGGTCAGAGAGAGGGTTATGGTGGAGGGTTAGAGAGAGGGTCAGAGAGAGGGTTAGGGTGGAGGGTTAGAGAGAGGGTCAGAGAGAGGGTCAGAGAGAGGGTTAGGGTGGAGGGTTAGAGAGAGGGTTAGGGTAGAGGGTTAGAGAGAGGGTCAGAGAGAGGGTTAGGGTGGAGGGTTAGAGAGAGGGTCAGAGAGAGGGTTAGGGTGGAGGGTTAGAGAGAGGGTCAGAGAGAGGGTCAGAGAGAGGGTTAGAGAGAGGGTTAGAGAGAGCGTTAGGGTAGAGGGTTAGAGAGAGGGTCAGAGAGAGGGTCAGAGAGAGGGTTAGAGAGAGGGTTAGGGTGGAGGGTTAGAGAGAGGGTCAGAGAGAGGGTTAGGGTGGAGGGTCAGAGAGAGGGTTAGGGTGGAGGGTTAGAGAGAGGGTTAGGGTGGAGGGTTAGAGAGAGGGTTAGGGTGGAGGGTCAGAGAGAGGGTTAGGGTGGAGGGTTAGAGAGAGGGTTAGGGTGGAGGGTTAGAGGGAGGGTCAGAGAGAGGGTTAGAGAGAGGGTCAGAGAGAGGGTCAGAGAGAGGGTTAGGGTGGAGGGTCAGAGAGAGGGTTAGGGTGGAGGGTTAGAGAGAGGGTCAGAGAGAGGGTTAGGGTGGAGGGTTAGAGAGAGGGTCAGAGAGAGGGTTAGAGAGAGAGGAGGGTTAGGAGAGGGTTAGGGTGGAGGGTTAGAGAGAGGGTCAGAGAGAGGGTCAGAGAGAGGGTTAGGGTGGAGGGTCAGAGAGAGGGTTAGGGTGGAGGGTTAGAGAGAGGGTTAGGGTGGAGGGTTAGAGAGAGGGTTAGGGTGGAGGGTCAGAGAGAGGGTTAGGGTGGAGGGTTAGAGAGAGGGTTAGGGTGGAGGGTCAGAGAGAGGGTTAGGGTAGAGGGTTAGAGTGAGGGTCAGAGAGAGGGATAGGGTGGAGGGTTAGAGAGAGGGTCAGAGAGAGGGTTAGGGTGGAGGGTTAGAGAGAGGGTCAGAGAGAGGGTTAGAGAGAGGGTCAGAGAGAGGGTTAGAGAGAGGGTTAGGGTGGAGGGTTAGAGAGAGGGTCAGAGAGAGGGTCAGAGAGAGGGTCAGAGAGAGGGTTAGGGTGGAGGGTTAGAGAGAGGGTTAGGGTGGAGGGTTAGAGAGAGGGTTAGAGAGAGGGTTAGGGTGGAGGGTCAGAGGGAGGGTCAGAGAGAGGGTTAGAGAGAGGGTCAGAAAGAGGGTTAGGGTGGAGGGTTAGGGTAGAGGGTCAGAGAGAGGGTTAGGGTAGAGTGTTAGGATGGAGGGTTAGGGTAGAGGGTTAGGGTGGAGGGTTAGGGTGGAGGGTTAGGGTGGAGGGTCAGAGAGAGGGTCAGAGAGAGGGTTAGGGTGGAGGGTTAGGGTAGAGGGTCAGAGAGAGGGTTAGGGTAGAGTGTTAGGATGGAGGGTTAGGGTAGAGGGTTAGGGTGGAGGGTTAGGGTGGAGGGTTAGGGTGGAGGGTTAGGGTAGAGGGGTAGAGAGAGGGTTAGGGTAGAGGGTCAGAGAGAGGGTTAGGGTGGAGGGTTCGGGTGGAGGGTTCGGGGGGAGGGGTAGAGAGAGGGTTAGGATGGAGGGTTAGGATGGAGGGTTAGAGAGTGGGGTCAAGGTGTAGGGTCAGAGAGTGGGTTTAGGGTTAGAGAGTGGGTTTAGGGTGTATGGTTAGGGTGTAGGGTCAGAGAGTGGTACTAACTGACCGAGGAACATGAGGGCCAGGTAGATCTTCAGAGTGAAGGAAAAGCTGAAGGACGAGCCCAGGACCGAAGGTAGAGGGATGCTGTACAGACGGGTCTCATCGAAGATAGGCAGGGACTGGATCACAGCTATAGCTAAGAGGAAACAGACAGGACAGACAGGAATACATAGCAACACTTGGATATCTTAGTAATAAGTAATATCTTGTTTGACTACAAACATCATACCACTATTATTTACATACAATTGACATAATAAGTGAATATAGCAGGCATAGAGCTCTCTGAGGAGTGTGTGTGTGTGGTGGGTGTGTGATGGGTGTATGTGTGTGGTGTGTGTGTATGCTGTGTGTGTGTGTATGGTGTGTGTGTGTGTGTGTGTGTGTGTGGTGGGTGTGTGATGGGTGTATGTGTGTGGTGTGTGTGTATGCTGTGTGTGTGTGTGTATGGTGTGTGTGTGTGTGTGTGTGTGTGTGTGTGCGCGTGTGTGTGTGTGTGGTGGGTGTGTGTGTGTGTGGTGGGTGTGTGTGTGTGTGTGTGGTGGGTGTGTGTGGTGTGTAGTGTGTTGTGTGTGTGTGTGACAGGCCCACTGACCCTCTGCTAGCACCCCCAGAGGGTAGAGGGGCATCCAGATGGAGTATCTGAGCCAGGTCAGCAGCTTCCAGTCTGTGTCGATGCAGGCCAGCATGTAGAATGGATACCTGGGACAGACGACAAAACAACAGGTTTATTTAGCATCATTCACAAGCAGTGAGCAATACAATGCAGGTCAACGTGTAGAATGGATACCTGGGACAGACAACAAAACAACAGGTTTATTTAGCATCATTCACAAGCAGTGAGCAATACAATGCAGGTCAACGTGTAGAATGGATACCTGGGACAGACGACAAAACAACAGGTTTATTTAGCATCATTCACAAGCAGTGAGCAATACAATGCAGGTCAACATGTAGAATGGATACCTGGGAAATGCTGACAACTAGCCTCACTAGCTGGTCCATTCATGGTTACAACTAGCCTCACTAGCTGGTCCATTCATGGTTACAACTAGCCTCACTAGCTGGTCCATTCATGGTTACAACTAGCCTCACTAGCTGGTCCATTCATGGTTACAACTAGCCTCACTAGCTGGTCCATTCATGGTTACAACTAGCCTCACTAGCTGGTAATATAATGTCCATTCATGGTTACAACTAGCCTCACTAGCTGGTCCATTCATGGTTACAACTAGCCTCACTAGCTGGTCCATTCATGGTTACAACTAGCCTCACTAGCTGGTAATATAATGTCCATTCATGGTTACAACTAGCCTCACTAGCTGGTCCATTCATGGTTACAACTAGCCTCACTAGCTGGTCCATTCATGGTCACAACTAGCCTCACTAGCTGGTCCATTCATGGTTACAACTAGCCTCACTAGCCGGTAATATAATGTCCATTCATCGTTACAACTAGCCTCACTACCTGGTAATATAATGTCCATTCATGGTTACAACTAGCCTCACTAGCTGGTTATATAATGTCCATTCATAGTTACAACTAGCCTCACTAGCTGGTCCATTCATGGTTACAACTAGCCTCACTAGCTGGTAATATAATGTCCATTCATGGTTACAACTAGCCTCACTAGCTGGTCCATTCATGGTTACAACTAGCCTCACTAGCTGGTCCATTCATGGTTACAACTAGCCTCACTAGCTGGTAATATAATGTCCATTCATGGTTACTAGCCTCACTAGCTGGTAATATAATGTCCATTCATGGTTACAACTAGCCTCACTAGCTGGTCCATTCATGGTTACAACTAGCCTCACTAGCTGGTCCATTCATGGTTACAACTAGCCTCACTAGCTGGTCCATTCATGGTTACAACTAGCCTCATTAGCTGGTCCATTCATGGTTACAACTAGTCTCACTAGCTGGTCCATTCATGGTTACAACTAGCCTCACTAGCTGGTCCATTAATGGTTACAATTAGCCTCACCAGCTGGTAATATAATGTCTATTCATGGTTACAACTAGCCTCACTAGCTGGTAATATAATGTCCATTCATAGTTACAACTAGCCTCACTAGCTGGTCCATTCATGGTTACAACTAGCCTCACTAGCTGGTAATATAATGTCCATTCATAGTTACAACTAGCCTCACTAGCTGGTAATATAATGTCCATTCATAGTTACAACTAGCCTCACTAGCTGGTCCATTCATGGTTACAACTAGCCTCACTAGCTGGTAATATAATGTCCATTCATCGTTACAACTAGCCTCACTAGCTGGTAATATAATGTCCATTCATCGTTACAACTAGCCTCACTAGCTGGTAATATAATGTCCATTCATACTTACAACTAGCCTCACTAGCTGGTAATATAATGTCCATTCATCGTTACAACTAGCCTCACTAGCTGGTAATATAATGTCCATTCATAGTTACAACTAGCCTCACTAGCTGGTAATATAATGTCCATTCATGGTTACAACTAGCCTCACTAGCCGGTAATATAATGTCCATTCATTGTTACAACTAGCCTCACTAGCTGGTAATATAATGTCCATTCATGGTTACAACTAGCCTCACTAGCTGGTCCATTCATGGTTACAACTAGCCTCACTAGCTGGTAATATAATGTCCATTCATGGTTACAACTAGCCTCACTAGCCGGTAATATAATGTCCATTCATTGTTACAACTAGCCTCACTAGCTGGTAATATAATGTCCATTCATGGTTACAACTAGCCTCACTAGCTGGTAATATAATGTCCATTCATGGTTACAACTAGCCTCACTAGCTGGTCCATTCAAATAGTAGCAGCAGTGTACTATTTAACAGTCTTAAGCTGTTCAGGGTCCTGTTGGTTCCAGACTTGCATCGGTAACGCTTGCCATGCCATAGCACAGAGAACAGTCTATCATTTGTATGGCTTGAGGCTTTGACAATGTTTAGGGCCTTCCTCTGACACCGCCTGGTACCTTCCTCTGACACCGCCTGGTATAGAGGTCCTGGATGGCAGGGAGCTCAGCCCCAGTGATGTACTGGGCCGTACCCACTACCCTCTGTAAGTGCTTTGCAGGTCGGAGGCCGAGCAGTTGCCATACCAACCGGTGATGCAGACAGTCAAGATGCTGCAGCTGTAGAACATTTTGAGGATCTGAGGGCCCATGACAAATCTTTACAGAGACGTCGTCTTCTTCACGACTGTGTTGGTGCGTCTGGACTACGTCAATTCCTTAGTGATGTGGACACCGAGGAACTTGAAGCTCTCAACCCGCTCCACTACAGCCCAGTCGTGGGTTTTCTGTAGTCCACAATCTACTCCTTTGTCTTGTTGACGTTAAGGGAAAGGTTGTTGTTCTGGCACCACACTACTGTCAGGTCACTGACCTCGTCCCTATAGGCTGTCCCATCGTCCTTGTTGATCAGGACAACCACCGCCATGTTGTCAGCAAACTTAATGACGGTGTTGGAGTCGTGCGCGGCCACGCCGTCGTGGGTGAACAGGGAGTACAGGAGGGGACTAAACATGCACCCCTGAGAGGCCCCCGTGTTGAGGCTCAGCGTTGCTTACCCTCATCACCTGGGGGGGGGGGGGGGGCGCCCCTTCAGGAAGTCCAGGATCAAGTGCAGAGGGAGGTGTTCAGTCCCAGGATCCTGAGTTTAGTGATGAGCTTGGAGGGCACAATGGTGTTGAATGTTGAGCTGCAGTCAATGGACAACATTCTCACATAGGTGCTCCTCTTGTCCAGGTGGGAAAGGGCAGTGTGGAGTGTGATTGGGATGGTGTCATCTGTGGATCTGTTGGGGCGGTATGTGAATTGGAGTTGGTCTAGGAGACAATAAAGGCAGTAGATTGTGTCATCTGTGGATCTGTTGGGGCGGTATGTGAATTGGAGTTGGTCTAGGAGACAATAAAGGCAGTAGATTGTGTCATCTGTGGATCTGTTGGGGCTGTATGTGAATTGGAGTTGGTCTAGGAGACAATAAAGGCAGTAGATTGTGTCATCTGTGGATCTGTTGGGGCGGTATGTGAATTGGAGTTGGTCTAGGAGACAATAAAGGCAGTAAAGTAGTAGGGAAAATGTCAGTGAAGGTCAGACCTCGTCGGAGGTCGTAGTGGGATTTCTTATAAGCGTCCGGATTAGTGTCCTGTTCCTTGAAACCGGCAGCTCTAGCCTTTAGTGCGGATGTTGCCTGTAATCCATGGCTTCTGGTTGGGGTATGCACGTATGTATTTATGTATGTATGGTCATTGTGAGGATGACGTCGTCGATGCAGTTATTACTGAAGTCGGTGACTGATGTGGTAAACTCCTCCATGTGATCGGTTGAATCGCGGGAACATGTTTCAGTCTGTGCGAAACAGTCCTGTAGCTGTTTGTTGTTCGGATATCATGGTGCCAAGTACCCAGAGTACAATGTACTCTTATAATCTCCACCCGGCACAGCCAGAAGAGGACTGGCCACCCCTCAGAGCCTGGTTCCTCTCTAGGTTTCTAATCTCCACCCGGCACAGCCAGAAGAGGACTGGCCACCCCTCAGAGCCTGGTTCCTCTCTAGGTTTCTAATCTCCATCCGGCACAGCCAGAAGAGGACTGGCCACCCCTCAGAGCCTGGTTCCTCTCTAGGTTTCTAATCTCCACCCGGCACAGCCAGAAGAGGACTGGCCACCCCTCGGAGCCTGGTTCCTCTCTAGGTTTCTAATCTCCACCCGGCACAGCCAGAAGAGGACTGGCCACCCCTCGGAGCCTGGTTCCTCTCTAGGTTTCTAATCTCCACCCGGCACAGCCAGAAGAGGACTGGCCACCCCTCGGAGCCTGGTTCCTCTCTAGGTTTCTAATCTCCACCCGGCACAGCCAGAAGAGGACTGGCCACCCCTCGGAGCCTGGTTCCTCTCTAGGTTTCTAATCTCCACCCGGCACAGCCAGAAGAGGACTGGCCACCCCTCAGAGCCTGGTTCCTCTCTAGGTTTCTAATCTCCACCCGGCACAGCCAGAAGAGGACTGGCCACCCCTCGGAGCCTGGTTCCTCTCTAGGTTTCTAATCTCCACCCGGCACAGCCAGAAGAGGACTGGCCACCCCTCGGAGCCTGGTTCCTCTCTAGGTTTCTAATCTCCACCCGGCACAGCCAGAAGAGGACTGGCCACCCCTCGGAGCCTGGTTCCTCTCTAGGTTTCTAATCTCCACCCGGCACAGCCAGAAGAGGACTGGCCACCCCTCGGAGCCTGGTTCCTCTCTAGGTTTCTAATCTCCACCCGGCACAGCCAGAAGAGGACTGGCCACCCCTCGGAGCCTGGTTCCTCTCTAGGTTTCCTCTTAGGTTCCTGCCTTTCCAGAGAGTTTTTCCTAGCCACCGTGCCTCTACATCTGCATTGCTTGCTGTTTGGGGTTTTAGGCTGGGTTTCTGTACAGCACTTTGTGACATCGTCTGATGTAAGAAGGGCTTTATAAATACATTTGATTGATTGATGACAATTCCCTTACACCATATTTCTTACACCGAACCACTCTTTAGGATACTTCGATCGCAGGTGAGGAGATTAAAGTTGAGGTTATAGAAAAAGAGTTAAGGGAAACCCACAAAAACAACGTAAACCATTTACCCTGGTCGTTTCAGTCTCCAGATCTCAACCCAACTCAACACTTCTGGGAGATTCTGTTGCAGAGCCTGACATGGTGTTTTGCACCGCCATCAACAAAACACCACATTTTGGAATTTTCTGGTGGAAGAATGATGTCACATCCCTCCAATAGAATGATGTCACATCCCTCCAATAGAATGATGTCACATCCCTCCAATAAGAGTTCCAGACACCTGTAGAATCTATGACGAGGTGCATTGAAGCAACTTTATGTCGTGTTTCCTTTATTTTGGCAGTTATCTGGATGTGAGCTATATTGAGGTAGAGTCACCTGTAGATCTATATTGACTATACTATAGAGGCAGAGTCACCTGTAGATCTATATTGACTATACTATTGTCACGAATCCCGTTTCCTGAGTCTGTTTTTTGCCTGTGTTCTGTCCTGGAGTGTTTTTTCCGGCGTCCTGGAACGCACCCTGTCTGGTTGCCGGGCAATGTAGCCAGTTGGGAGTTCTGATTACCCGCACCTGTATCCCATCAGCTATCTGCACACCTGGTCCTGATCATCATCTCTCCTCTTCATAAGTCCGGACCTGACATCCATTCCCTGCCGGATCGTTAGCCATGAACAGTATGTTGTGCCATAGTATCAGCCTCAAGTTGGATAGAATTTGTTTTGTTGTTTTTTACGTATTGCTTGCCTTAAACTTACCTCCGTTTGTTCTGTCTTCAGTTACTCACCCGGATCATTTACCCCATTCCCGCCTGGTCGGAGGAGGATTCCGCTACCCCATTGGATCCACCTATTTACTCCCATCAACTCACCACCGCTGCCCGCTACGCCACCTGGATATATCTATCCATTCACATTCACTTGTAAATAAATACTCACCTTCTTCCTACTCTCCTTGTCCTGGTCTGCTTCTGGGTTCGATTTTGAAAGAACGTGACAAATAGTTGGTAGAATCACCTGTAGATCTATATTGACTATACTATAGAGGTAGAGTCACCTGTAGATCTATATTGACTATACTATAGAGGTAGAGTCACCTGTAGATCTATATGAACTATACTATAGAAGTAGAGTCACCTGTAGATCTATATTGACTATAGAGGTAGAGTCACCTGTAGATCTATATTAACTATAGAGGTAGAGTCACCTGTAGATCTATATTAACTATAGAGGTAGAGTCACCTGAAGATCTCTATGGTGCTCCAGAGGTAGAAGACGAAGAAGACCACTGCTTTGTTCTGCATCTCCTCCAGACTACCGAAGATCACAAACAGGATTACGTTCCTACCCACCACCTGTACAGGTCAACAACAACAAAATCACAGAAACACACTTCATTAAAGGGTTAATTCACCCTAAATACAAAATCACTTGTCCTCGCCCTGAATGCATCCTGGCCTCAACCTGAATGCATCCCGGCCTCAACCTGAATGCATCCCATCCTCAACCTGAATGCATCCCGGCCTCAACCCGAATGCATCCCGGCCTCAACCCGAATGCATCCCGACCTCAACCCGAATGCACCCCGGCCTCAACCCGAATGCACCCCGGCCTCAACCTGAATGCACCCCGGCCTCAACCTGAATGCACCCCGGCGTCAACCTGAATGCATCCCGGTCTCAACCTGAATGCATCCCGGTCTCAACCTGAATGCATCCCGTCCTCAACCTGAATGCCTCCTGTCCTCAACCTGAATGCATCCCGTCCTCAACCTGAATGCATCCTGTCCTCAACCTGAAAGTGTCCTGTCCTCAACCTGAATGCATCCTGTCCTCAACCTGAATGCATCCTGTCCTCAACCTGAATGCATCCTGTCCTCAACCTGAAAGTGTCCTATGGGCAAAGAGAGAATCTATGCTTTGGGTTGGTTTACAAACCCATTGCCGCTAACTTTAGCTTTGACTAACCAAAAACAACTAAAAGTCAATGTAAACTAATTAGTATGTGTTTTTTATTTTAAGTCATTTTGAAAGTTATTTTTCTGTGTGTTTGGATTGAACCCTACCTGGATCATAGCAGGGAACACCCCTGTCTTGACCAGACCCACTAGAGGGTTCATGACCTCTGCTACGGCCATCATCTGACAGAAGTACATCATGTCAGCAATGGTGTGGAACGTGTCATAGAACGAGTCTGATAAGAGGGAGAGAAAGAGAGAGAGGTAGAACACAGTGGTGCTATACAGTGGTGCAACACAGAGGTGCTATACAGTGGTGCTACACAGTGGTGCTACACAGAGGTGCTATACAGTGGTGCTATACAGTGGTGATATACAGTGGTGCTACACAGTGGTGCTATACAGTGGTGCTACACAGTGGCGCTATACAGTGGTGCTATACAGTGGTGCTACACAGTGGTGCTATACAGTGGTAGAACACAGTGGTGCTATACAGTGGTGCTACACAGTGGTGCTATACAGTGGTGCTACACAGTGGTGCTACACAGTGGTGCTATACAGTGGTGCTATACAGTGGTGCTACACAGTGGTGCTATACAGTGGTGATATACAGTGGTGCTACACAGTGGTGCTACACAGTGGTGCTATACAGAGGTGCAACACAGTGGTGCAACACAGAGGTGCTACACAGAGGTGCTATACAGTGGTGCTATACAGTGGTGCTACACAGTGGTGCTATACAGTGGTGCTACACAGTGGTGCTATACAGTGGTGCTATACAGTGGTGCTACACAGTGGTGCTATACAGTGGTGCTACACAGTGGTGCTATACAGTGGTGCTATACAGTGGTGCTACACAGTGGTGCTATACAGTGGTGCTATACAGTGGTGCTATACAGTGGTGCTACACAGTGGTGCTATACAGTGGTGCTATACAGTGGTGCTACACAGTGGTGCTATACAGTGGTGCTATACAGAGGTGCTATACAGTGGTGCTATACAGTGGTGCTACACAGTGGTGCTATACAGTGGTGCTATACAGTGGTGCTACACAGTGGTGCTACACAGTGGTGCTACACAGAGGTGCTATACAGTGGTGCTATACAGTGGTGCTACACAGTGGTGCTATACAGTGGTGCTATACAGTGGTGCTACACAGTGGTGCTACACAGTGGTGCTATACAGTGGTGCTACACAGTGGTGCTATACAGTGGTGCTACACAGTGGTGCTACACAGTGGTGCTATACAGTGGTGCTACACAGAGGTGCTATACAGTGGTGCTATACAGTGGTGCTACACAGTGGTGCTATACAGTGGTGCTACACAGTGGTGCTATACAGTGGTGCTATACAGTGGTGCTACACAGTGGTGCTACACAGAGGTGCTATACAGTGGTGCTATACAGTGGTGCTATACAGTGGTGCTACACAGAGGTGCTACACAGAGGTGCTATACAGTGGTGCTATACAGTGGTGCTACACAGAGGTGCTACACAGTGGTGCTATACAGTGGTGCTACACAGTGGTGCTACACAGTGGTGCTATACAGTGGTGCTATACAGTGGTGCAACACAGTGGTGCTATACAGTGGTGCTACACAGTGGTGCTATACAGTGGTGATATACAGTGGTGCAACACAGTGGTGCTATACAGTGGTGCAACACAGTGGTGCTATACAGTGGTGTAACACAGTGGTGCTATACAGTGGTGCTATACAGTGGTGCAACACAGTGGTGCTATACAGTGGTGATATACAGTGGTGCTACACAGTGGTGCTACACAGTGGTGCTATACAGTGGTGCTACACAGTGGTGCTATACAGTGGTGCAACACAGTGGTGCTACACAGTGGTGCTATACAGTGGTGCAACACAGTGGTGCTATACAGTGGTGCTACACAGAGGTGCTATACAGTGGTGCTATACAGTGGTGCTATACAGTGGTGCTATACAGTGGTGCTACACAGTGGTGCTACAGTGGTGCTACACAGAGGTGCTAACATGTTAGGCCAAACACTGCACACCCAGAGTAGCTGGTTCCATACTGTACGTGCTCAAATCCAGTGGTTCTCAACCTATTTTAGTTGCTCTACACCAATCACATTTAGCTGTGCCTGAAGTACACCCCAAGTACCACTTCACGTGTATTTCACCAGTAGGTCTACGTTCTCATTAGTGTCCTCAAGTATCTCTGCGGATAGACCAAACACAACAGGCTGGCAACTACTGCTGTAGTCAACTCTTAAAATGTTGTGAAGACATACAAACAGAATTTGGCTAAAACACCAAACAGACTGGACCTCCAGGCTATTCAAAGCTATTTGCAAGACAAATTAATCTAGACTAGAGTCAAAGTTCCCTTTCTCATATTCAAATGGACACATCTATGAATAAAGAGCCTGTTTAGTTATTCTAGGGAAGTAACACTCAGATCACTTCACAGAAACACAACTGAATATAAACTAGACAGCTTTCAGAAACACAACTAGACAGCTTTCAGAAACACAACTAGACAGCTTTCAGAAACACAACTAGACAGCTTTCACAAACACAACTAGACAGCTTTCACAAACACAACTAGACAGCTTTCACAAACACAACTAGACAGCTTTCACAAACACAACTAGACAGCTTTCACAAACACAACTAGACAGCTTTCACAAACACAACTAGACAGCTTTCACAAACACAACTAGACAGCTTTCAGAAACACAACTAGACAGCTTTCACAAACACAACTAGACAGCTTTCACAAACACAACTAGACAGCTTTCACAAACACAACTAGACAGCTTTCACAAACACAACTAGACAGCTTTCAGAAACACAACTAGACAGCTTTCAGAAACACAACTAGACAGCTTTCACAAACACAACTAGACAGCTTTCACAAACACAACTAGACAGCTTTCACAAACACAACTAGACAGCTTTCAGAAACACAACTAGACAGCTTTCAAACACAACTAGACAGCTTTCACAAACACAACTAGACAGCTTTCACAAACACAACTAGACAGCTTTCACAAACACAACTAGACAGCTTTCAGAAACACAACTAGACAGCTTTCACAAACACAACTAGACAGCTTTCAGAAACACAACTAGACAGCTTTCAGAAACACAACTAGACAGCTTTCACAAACACAACTAGACAGCTTTCAGAAACACAACTAGACAGCTTTCACAAACACAACTAGACAGCTTTCAGAAACACAACTAGACAGCTTTCACAAACACAACTAGACAGCTTTCACAAACACAACTAGACAGCTTTCACAAACACAACTAGACAGCTTTCACAAACACAACTAGACAGCTTTCAGAAACACAACTAGACAGCTTTCACAAACACAACTAGACAGCTTTCAGAAACACAACTAGACAGCTTTCAGAAACACAACTAGACAGCTTTCAGAAACACAACTAGACAGCTTTCAGAAACACAACTAGACAGCTTTCAGCTAAAAAAAAAAATAGGAGGAAGAGTGATAATGTATGTAAATATTAGTGTTTATATGAGCCATCTAATACTAACTCTCTTACATTATGATGGAGAACCAGTTCTGAGGTAGCGAGTTCCAACTGTAGCTGTGGAAAAGGAATGATTCTGATTGTATTCTTTTCCATCCCTGAAACACTGACTTAACCTACTGTGTGTCTATAGCAAACGCTGTCGTCAACTCTCAAGACAACCAACCAACCAACAAACAACAGCTACTAACAAGGCTGGACCCTCAGCAGGCTCTGGATCACTGACCTTGTCCCAGGATGAAGAGACGGACGGTCATGTTGACAAAGATCCAGGAGAAGCCCAGGAACTGGACCAGGTTGTACATGAACAGATAGCCCTTCTTCAGACCCAGGTAGGCTGAGAGAACAAACCACATATTACCATACAACATGTTTAAAACACATAACATCAGGTTGTACATGGACAGATAGCCCTTCTTCAGGCCCAGGTAGGCTGAGAGAACAAACCACATATTACCATACAACATGTTTAAAACACATAACATCAGGTTGTACATGGACAGATAGCCCTTCTTCAGGCCCAGGTAGGCTGAGAGAACAAACCACATATTACCATACAACATGTTTAAAACACATAACATCAGGTTGTACATGGACAGATAGCCCTTCTTCAGGCCCAGGTAGGCTGAGAGAACAAACCACATATTACCATACAACATGTTTAAAACACATAACATCAGGTTGTACATGGACAGATAGCCCTTCTTCAGGCCCAGGTAGGCTGAGAGAACAAACCACATATTACCATACAACATGTTTAAAACACATAACATCAGGTTGTACATGGACAGATAGCCCTTCTTCAGGCCCAGGTAGGCTGAGAGAACAAACCACATATTACCATACAACATGTTTAAAACACATAACATCAGGTTGTACATGGACAGATAGCCCTTCTTCAGGCCCAGGTAGGCTGAGAGAACAAACCACATATTACCATACAACATGTTTAAAACACATAACATCAGGTTGTACATGGACAGATAGCCCTTCTTCAGGCCCAGGTAGGCTGAGAGAACAAACCACATATTACCATACAACATGTTTAAAACACATAACATCAGGTTGTACATGGACAGATAGCCCTTCTTCAGGCCCAGGTAGGCTGAGAGAACAAACCACATATTACCATACAACATGTTTAAAACACATAACATCAGGTTGTACATGGACAGATAGCCCTTCTTCAGGCCCAGGTAGGCTGAGAGAACAAACCACATATTACCATACAACATGTTTAAAACACATAACATCAGGTTGTACATGGACAGATAGCCCTTCTTCAGGCCCAGGTAGGCTGAGAGAACAAACCACATATTACCATACAACATGTTTAAAACACATAACATCAGGTTGTACATGGACAGATAGCCCTTCTTCAGGCCCAGGTAGGCTGAGAGAACAATATACAACTTTCAATAAAAACACAATTCAAAAAATACAAAGGAAACTCCAGTCAGTTGGTTTTGTATGTCTATAACCAAAACCAAAATGATTTGAAATTACATTTCAGATGTTTACATTTTCAAATATCAAATATCATTTAAAAAAAAAAAGGTAGCTTGTACTTGTGTGTGGTATAAACTAAAAGATGATGCACAGTCAAAACCAGCCAGTTGGCGGCCCGCGGTGGATTTATTTGGCCCCACAACTTTTCTGAGAAAAAAAAAAAAAAAAAGTTGATATTTTTTTTTCTTTTTGCATTTTCATTGTTGGAGATAAAAGGGTGTAAAAACACCAGGATGTTAATTTAGTCAAATCTGTTCTCAAGTATAAGAGAGAGAGACGTGATCGGATACAACTTTAAGCAAAGTTTCAAATGATCCGTTTTTGGATTCTTGCCGTCAAATTGCAGTCTACAAATGATTTGTACTCATGTTCCGGTCTGCCGACCAACTGGTCAATGAAAAATAAATATATCAGCCCGAGGCTGAACTTAGTTGATGATCCCTGGTCTAAACCAACAGTATCTTTACCAAGAAATGTAAATCTTCAGATTAGAGATAAAAGGGGCTGCGGTGTTCACAGCTGCACCGCTCGGTACTTACGGTCTTTACGGATTCTTGACTCGATGCTGACCTTGTTTATCTTCTCCTCTTCCTGAAAACAAACAGACAGACCATCAGGTGTAATACATGTCATAACACCCTTATAAAAGACAAATAAATAAAGCCTTTTATACCTCCTTATGTATTACATCTAAAAGTTGTACCAAAACTGACCCTGGTCATTACTACCTTAGCCTGAAGCTCCATCTCCGCGTCTGATTCGTCGAGCCAACGGTCGAAGTCTGGCGCCAGGAAGAGAGGTTTCCTCTCCTGCAGAGTGAGTCTATCCCACCAACGCTGCTCTTGCTTCCTCACTGTCACATTTACCAGGCGCTGGGTCGACCTGTGACTAACCTGGCAGACAGACACACAGTGAGTATGATAATAATTGTAGATACCACAGGAGGTTGGTGGCACCTTCATTTGGGGAGGACGGGCTCGTGGTAATGACTGGAGAGGAATCAGTGGCATGGTATCAAACACATGGTTTCCATGGTTTCCATTCCATTCCATTTGTTCCGTTCCAGACATTATCATGAGCAGCCTCCTGCGGAAGACACACTTACTAATAAACCACAAGCAGGGAACAGTAACAATCTCTAGTACCAGAAGAGAATGTTTTGTCTTTGAGACTGAGAAGAGTGTGAGGTATTTATCACTAATGAAAAAACTACATTTCTGGAATAGAAAATAATAGAATACCTCAATTTTTACTGGTTCCAGGAAGTCCAGACTGAACTCATAGTCATGGTCTCCTTTAGCTCCGTGACCCTGAGCTGTCCAACAAAGGAACAGCGGTTTAATACCATGTACTCTGTACAGACGAGACGTATTTTCATTCTTTCTGTTCCAGCGTAATACAAACCACCAACCTTTGAATTGCAGGGTGTTGTTTTGCACGCAGATATCAAGATTCTAAAGAAAAATGTCACATGCATCAACAAAAAACACCTCAACAAGCGGAAGACTGTCAGCTACAAGGCTAAATATAGAAACCACACTAACATTGGTTGAGATCAAACTAAGTGGCTGAATGGCTGATGTGGATGTGTTTCCTTCACACATACAGCATCACTAAACATATTCTGATGACGTTACATACAGTAGTACATAGCTGGAGTACATGTGGTCACGATGCACCTTGAGTGTGTGTTTGCTGAATGGCTAAATTGGATCCAGCGATCACCATGACAATTCCTGAATCTTTTATGAAGCATGACATTTGGTAGGATGCACCACCACCACTAGCTACTACAACTCAATATGAATTACAGAGTGTTGGCTACTGTCTCGCCTCGTCGAGAACCATACTTCTCATGATGACCTGATTTCGTTATGTGGAAACACTGGATCAAGACCTCAGGAAACTATATATAATATATAAGTTATATAAATTATATATATATTATATATAAGTTACTCTGTCTTGTGACATGCTACACTTTTGTTATCACTCTGTATAGCTAATAGAACAAGTGGTAAATTATCTAGCTAGATGTATGAGCTTACTAGCTAACATGTAAGCATGGGGCTGCTATCAGTCCATTCTCTAAGCAGCATTGTAGCTAATGTAATGTATGTCATTTGTTCATGTCAGCCACGTGCATTCAATTTACAACGTCCAGCAGTGAGCTTAAACAAATACACTTATTACAGGCTGAAAGAGGCTATCTAGCTGGCTTGTTGTCCTAGCCATCTAGCTGGCTTGTTGTCCTAACCATCTAGCTGGCTTGTTGTCCTAGCCATCTAGCTGGCTTGTTGTCCTAACCATCTAGCTGGCTTGTTGTCCTAGCCATCTAGCTGGCTTGTTGTCCTAACCATCTAGCTGGCTTGTTGTCCTAACCATCTAGCTGGCTTGTTATCCTGGCTTGTTGTCCAACCATCTAGCTGGCTTGTTGTCCTAACCATTCTAGCTGGCTTGTTGTCCTAACCATCTAGCTGGCTTGTTATCCTAACCATCTAGCTGGCTTGTTGTCCTAACCATCTAGCTGGCTTGTTGTCCTAACCATCTAGCTGGCTTGTTGTCCTAACCATCTAGCTGGCTTGTTGTCCTAACCATCTAGCTGGCTTGTTGTCCTAGCCATCTAGCTGGCTTGTTGTCCTAACCATCTAGCTGGCTTGTTGTCCTAACCATCTAGCTGGCTTGTTGTCCTAACCATCTAGCTGGCTTGTTGTCCTAACCATCTAGCTGGCTTGTTGTCCTAACCATCTAGCTGGCTTGTTGTCCTAACCATCTAGCTGGCTTGTTGTCCTAACCATCTAGCTGGCTTGTTGTCCTAACCATCTAGCTGGCTTGTTGTCCTAACCATCTAGCTGGCTTGTTGTCCTAACCATCTAGCTGGCTTGTCCTAACCATCTAGCTGGCTTGTTATCCTAACCATCTAGCTGGCTTGTTGTCCTAGCCATCTAGCTGGCTTTGTGGCTTGTTGTCCTAACCATCTAGCTGGCTTGTTATCCTAACCATCTAGCTGGCTTGTTGTCCTAACCATCTAGCTGGCTTGTTATCCTAACCATCTAGCTGGCTTGTTCTAGTCCCTAGCCATCTAGCTGGCTTGTTGTCCTAACCATCTAGCTGGCTTGTTGTCCTAGCCATCTAGCTGGCTTGTTGTCCTAACCATCTAGCTGGCTTGTTGTCCTAACCATCTAGCTGGCTTGTTATCCTAACCATCTAGCTGGCTTGTTGTCCTAGCCATCTAGCTGGCTTGTTATCCTAACCATCTAGCTGGCTTGTTGTCCTAACCATCTAGCTGGCTTGTTGTCCTAACCATCTAGCTGGCTTGTTGTCCTAACCATCTAGCTGGCTTGTTGTCCTAACCATCTAGCTGGCTTGTTGTCCTAACCATCTAGCTGGCTTGTTGTCCTAACCATTCTAGCTGGCTTGTTGTCCTAACCATCTAGCTGGCTTGTTGTCCTAACCATCTAGCTGGCTTGTTGTCCTAGCCATCTAGCTGGCTTGTTGTCCTAACCATCTAGCTGGCTTGTTGTCCTAACCATCTAGCTGGCTTGTTGTCCTAACCATCTAGCTGGCTTGTTGTCCTAACCATCTAGCTGGCTTGTTGTCCTAACCATCTAGCTCGATGACAGGTCGGTCCCGGAGATCATCCGTAACATACCTTAGCGTCACTCAGCTCCACACGCAGGTAGATGTCTGCATGACGCTGTGCCCAATACACGTGGGGTGTGAGGGTCTGCATGGTGATATCTAAAGGTACTGTTAGTGAAATTAATATCCTTGCTGTTATATCACTGAGAAGCAATGCTGGAGATCGTCCGCCTCATTCATTAGGACAGCTGGCTAGATGCGGAAACAGTCATCCAGGATACTCAGGGGTGCGTTCAGTTCTATTGAACGTTTACGTTGCTTAACGGTTTGTACTGAACGACACGGCTCCCTAAAACGATCTTGAACTTACTTTGAGGTACGTTTGCTCCGTGTGTATCGAAGCAATTTACTGTAAATGACTGCGGCACAGCGGTCCTCCAACACTTTACCCACCCAACTACGCCTTCCCCGTTTTTGAACTGGTCGTTCAGAACAGCACCGTTTCCGTCGAATTGAACGTTACAGTACGTTTTTCTGCATTGAACGTAGCTCAGGTGTCGCTACGTGCGCGTTACACCCACAAATCAAAACAAAGGAAGGAACGTGCTCGTGCACAGTCGGTACAATTTTTTAAAAAAGTTTGAAAACATTGATACTATTTAAATGGCAATACATATAATATGGATGGTGTCTGGATTTGTCTTGGACTGTACAGAAGTACAGATCTTACAAAGGTTTTTTACATTTTATTCGGGGCTTCATGTATACTATGGGTGAAACCAACATCCGGGGGCTGTTCGCGTCATGTTCCGCTCCAAGTGACACCAGCCAATTCATGCCATCTGAAATATTTACATCTGATGTGTGAAAAGGATTGAGTGATATCCACCCTCATGTTATGTACTATATACAGTCCATACAATAGAAGTGACTGTTATACAATCAGTCAAGTAATCAGTGGTGGAAAAAGTACTCAATTGTCATACTTAAGTGAAAGTAAAGATTACTAGTCATTTTCTATTAAGTTAAAGTCACCAGGTAAAATAATAATTGAGTAAAAGTATTTGGTTTTAAATGTACTTAAGTATAAAAAGTCAATGGAACTTCTAAAATGTACATAAGTATCAAAACTAAAAGTATAAATAATTTCAAATTCTGTATATTAAGAAAACCAGAAGGGACCATTTTTTTAAATGTATTGTCAGATAGCCAGGGGCACACTCCAACACTCAGACATCATTTACAAGCGAAGCATTTGTGTTTAGTGAGTCCTCCAGATCAGAGGAAGTAGGGATGACCAGGGATGTTCTCTGTTTAGGGAGTCCTCCAGATCAGAGGCAGTAGGGATGACCAGGGATGTTCTCTGTTTAGTGAGTCCGCCAGATCAGAGGCAGTAGGGATGACCAGGGATGTTCTCTGTTTAGGGAGTCCTCCAGATCAGAGGCAGTAGGGATGACCAGGGATGTTCTCTGTTTAGGGAGTCCTCCAGATCAGAGGCAGTAGGGATGACCAGGGATGTTCTCTGTTTAGTGAGCCTGTCAGATCAGAGACAGGAGGTATGACCAGGGATGTTTTCTGTTTAGTGAGTCCTCCAGATCAGAGGCAGTAGGGATGACTAGGGATGTTCTCTGTTTAGTGAGTCCACCAGATCAGAGACAGTAGGAATGACCAGGGATGTTCTCTGTTTAGTGAGTCCACCAGATCAGAGGCTAGTAGGGATGACCAGGGATGTTCTCTGTTTAGTGAGTCCTCCAGATCAGAGACAGTAGGGATGACCAGGGATGTTCTCTGTTAGTGAGTCCTCCAGATCAGAGGCAGTAGGAATGACCAGGGATGTTCTTTTGATAAGTGTGTGATTTTTGACCATTTTACATTCAAAATGTAACAAGTACTTTTGGGTGTCAGGGAAAATGTATGGAGTAAAAAGTACATTAATTTCTTCAGGAATGTAGTGAAGTAAAAAGTAGACAAAAATATAAAAATAGTAAAGTACAGATACCCCAAAAAAACGACTTAAGTAAAAATACATGAAAGTATTACTTACGTACTTCACACCACTGCAAGTAATACAGGTCAAGACAGATGATGCATGTATCAACAGTCCAGACCCAAAAAATAATCTTGGTTAGAGCGCCAGCACACCAAACTATCAAGTTTGACCTACTTGTGATGCTGTAGGTCTATGAGTCTATGAATGGTGCATTCGGAAAGTATTCAGACCCCTAGACTTTTTCCACATTTTGTTACATTACAGCCTTATTCTAAAATGAGTTTGTTATTTTTGATCCAATCTACACACAATACCCCAAAATGACAAAGCAAAAACAAGATTTATAAATGTGCTAATTTATTACAAATAAAAGATACCTTAAAATGTACATAAGAATTCAGACTATTTGCTATAAAATTCTTAAATTGAGCTCAGGTGCATCCTGTTTCGTTTGATAAACGTTGAGATGTTTTTACAAGTTGGAGTTCACCTGTGGTAAATTCAATTGATTGGACATGATTTAGATAGGCACACACCTGTCTATATAAGGTCCCATAGTTGGCAGTGCATGTCAGAGCAAAAACCAAGCCATGAGGTCAAAGAAATTGCCCGTAGAGCTCAGAGACAGGATTGTGTTGAGGCACAGATCTGGGGAAGAGTACCAAAAAATGTTGTCAGCTTTGAATGTCCCCAAGCACACAGTGGCCTCAATCATTCTTAAATGGAAGAAGTTTGGAACTACCAAGACACTTCCTAAATCTGAGCAATCTTCTACTTCTGGGTTGGAGCGAGCGGTCGCATCCGAGCGCTTCGGTCTGCAGGTAGTATAACTTTTCATTACATTTCATTATAGTACAACGGTTTGATTTGTCTAATCTTAGCAATTTCTTCTTAGCTAGCTACATAGCCGTCTTTGCATCAAAGATAATTGCGTAATTATCGTATTTCGTCGTCCTAACGTAGTCTACACTGCTATCTGCCCAGCAGCTAGCCAGCTAGCAAACGTCCACCGTCTTCCGAATACCAGCACTGTAAAAAACTACTACACTCAACTGAACGACTTGATTAGTGTAGTGTTAGCTAGCTACATAGTTGTCTTTGCTGTCTTCGTATCCAAGATAATTGTGTAGTTTAGAGTGATTATCTTAATTTACCGAGGTTAGCTAGCCAGCTATTTGTCGTCCTTAACGTAGGAGACACTGCTAGCTAGCCAACAGCTAGCCAACGTCTACCGAATAGAACTTCCTCACTCGACAACCCGGTCGCATTCGCTCCACAGGTAGTATCACATTTTCATTTCATTTCATTACAGTACAACGGTTTGATTTGTTTGATCGTAGCTAGCTACATAGCTAGCTACATAGCCGTCTTTGTATCAAAGATAATTGTGTAGTCTAGAGCGATTTTCTAGGTTAGCTAGCCAGCTATTGTCGTTCTTTTAACGCAACGTAACGTAATCAACACTGCTAGCTAGCCAGCTAGCCCCCGAATAGCAGCACTGTCGAAACTATCACACCCAACGGAACGACTTGATTAGTGTAGTGTCAACAACGCAGCCACTGCCAGCTAGCCTACAAAGTCAACAACGCAGCCACTGCCAGCTAGCCTACTTCAGCAGTACTGTATCATTTTAATAATTTTAGTCAATAAGATTCTTGCTACGTAAGCTTAACTTTCTGAACATTCGAGACGTGTAGTCCACTTGTCATTCCAATCTCCTTTGCATTAGCGTAGCCTCTTCTGTAGCCTGTCATCTATGTGTCTGTCTATCCCTGTTCTCTCCTCTCTGCACAGACCATACAAACGCTCCACACCACGTGGCCGCGGCCACCCTAATCTGGTGGTCCCAGCGCGCACGACCCACGTGGAGTTCCAGGTCTCCGGTAGCCTCTGGAACTGCCGATCTGCGGCCAACAAGGCAGAGTTCATCTCAGCCTATGCCTCCCTCCAGTCCCTCGACTTCTTGGCACTGACGGAAACATGGATCACCACAGATAACACTGCTACTCCTACTGCTCTCTCTTCGTCCGCCCACGTGTTCTCGCACACCCCGAGAGCTTCTGGTCAGCGGGGTGGTGGCACCGGGATCCTCATCTCTCCCAAGTGGTCATTCTCTCTTTCTCCCCTTACCCATCTGTCTATCGCCTCCTTTGAATTCCATGCTGTCACAGTTACCAGCCCTTTCAAGCTTAACATCCTTATCATTTATCGCCCTCCAGGTTCCCTCGGAGAGTTCATCAATGAGCTTGATGCCTTGATAAGCTCCTTTCCTGAGGACGGCTCACCTCTCACAGTTCTGGGCGACTTTAACCTCCCCACGTCTACCTTTGACTCATTCCTCTCTGCCTCCTTCTTTCCACTCCTCTCCTCTTTTGACCTCACCCTCTCACCTTCCCCCTACTCACAAGGCAGGCAATACGCTCGACCTCATCTTTACTAGATGCTGTTCTTCCACTAACCTCACTGCAACTCCCCTCCAAGTCTCCGACCACTACCTTGTATCCTTTTCCCTCTCGCTCTCATCCAACACTTCCCACACTGCCCCTACTCGGATGGTATCGCGCCGTCCCAACCTTCGCTCTCTCTCCCCCGCTACTCTCTCCTCTTCCATCCTATCATCTCTTCCCTCTGCTCAAACCTTCTCCAACCTATCTCCTGATTCTGCCTCCTCAACCCTCCTCTCCTCCCTTTCTGCATCCTTTGACTCTCTATGTCCCCTATCCTCCAGGCCGGCTCGGTCCTCCCCTCCCGCTCCGTGGCTCGACGACTCATTGCGAGCTCACAGAACAGGGCTCCGGGCAGCCGAGCGGAAATGGAGGAAAACTCGCCTCCCTGCGGACCTGGCATCCTTTCACTCCCTCCTCTCTACATTTTCCTCTTCTGTCTCTGCTGCTAAAGCCACTTTCTACCACTCTAAATTCCAAGCATCTGCCTCTAACCCTAGGAAGCTCTTTGCCACCTTCTCCTCCCTCCTGAATCCTCCTCCCCTCCTCCCTCTCTGCAGATGACTTCGTCAACCATTTTGAAAAGAAGGTCGACGACATCCGATCCTCGTTGCTAAGTCAAACGACACCGCTGGTTCTGCTCACACTGCCCTACCCTGTGCTCTGACCTCTTTCTCCCCTCTCTCTCCAGATGAAATCTCGCGTCTTGTGACGGCCGGCCGCCCAACAACCTGCCCGCTTGACCCTATCCCCTCCTCTCTTCTCCAGACCATTTCCGGAGACCTTCTCCCTTACCTCACCTCGCTCATCAACTCATCCCTGACCGCTGGCTACGTCCCTTCAGTCTTCAAGAGAGCGAGAGTTGCACCCCTTCTGAAAAAACCTACACTCGATCCCTCCGATGTCAACAACTACAGACCAGTATCCCTCCTTTCTTTTCTCTCCAAAACTCTTGAACGTGCCGTCCTTGGCCAGCTCTCCCGCTATCTCTCTCAGAATGACCTTCTCGATCCAAATCAGTCAGGTTTCAAGACTAGTCATTCAACTGAGACTGCTCTTCTCTGTATCACGGAGGCGCTCCGCACTGCTAAAGCTAACTCTCTCTCCTCTGCTCTCATCCTTCTAGACCTATCGGCTGCCTTCGATACTGTGAACCATCAGATCCTCCTCTCCACCCTCTCCGAGTTGGGCATCTCCGGCGCGGCCCACGCTTGGATTGCGTCCTACCTGACAGGTCGCTCCTACCAGGTGGCGTGGCGAGAATCTGTCTCCTCACCACGCGCTCTCACCACTGGCGTCCCCAGGGCTCTGTTCTAGGCCCTCTCCTATTCTCGCTATACACCAAGTCACTTGGCTCTGTCATAACCTCACATGGTCTCTCCTATCATTGCTATGCAGACGACACACAATTAATCTTCTCCTTTCCCCTTCTGATGACCAGGTGGCGAATCGCATCTCTGCATGTCTGGCAGACATATCAGTGTGGATGACGGATCACCACCTCAAGCTGAACCTCGGCAAGACGGAGCTGCTCTTCCTCCCGGGGAAGGACTGCCCGTTCCATGATCTGGCCATCACGGTTGACAACTCCATTGTGTCCTCCTCCCAGAGCGCTAAGAACCTTGGCGTGATCCTGGACAACACCCTGTCGTTCTCAACTAACATCAAGGCGGTGGCCCGTTGCTGTAGGTTCATGCTCTACAACATCCGCAGAGTACGACCCTGCCTCACACAGGAAGCAGCGCAGGTCCTAATCCAGGCACTTGTCATCTCCCGTCTGGATTACTGCAACTCGCTGTTGGCTGGGCTCCCTGCCTGTGCCATTATACCCCTACAACTCATCCAGAACGCCGCAGCCCGTCTGGTGTTCAACCTTCCCAAGTTCTCGAACGTCACCCCGCTCCTCCGCTCTCTCCACTGGCTTCCAGTTGAAGCTCGCATCCGCTATAAGACCATGGTGCTTGCCTACGGAGCTGTGAGGGGAACGGCACCTCAGTACCTCCAGGCTCTGATCAGGCCCTACACCCAAACAAGGGCACTGCGTTCATCCACCTCTGGCCTGCTCGCCTCCCTACCACTGAGGAAGTACAGTTCCCGCGCAGCCCAGTCAAAACTGTTCGCTGCTCTGGCCCCCCAATGGTGGAACAAACTCCCTCACGACGCCAGGACAGCGGAGTCAATCACCACCTTCCGGAGACACCTGAAACCCCACCTCTTTCAGGAATACCTAGGATAGGATAAAGTAATCCTTCTCACCCCCCTTAAAAGATTTAGATGCACTATTGTAAAGTGGCTGTTCCACTGGATGTCTTAAGGTGAACGCACCAATTTGTAAGTCGCTCTGGATAAGAGCGTCTGCTAAATGACTTAAATGTAATGTAAATGAGAAGGGCCTTGGTCAGGGAGGTGACCAAGAATCTGATGGTTACTCTGACAGAGCTCCTCTGTGGAGATGGGGGAACCTTCCAGAAGGACAATCATCTCTGTGGCCAGACGGAAGCCACTCCTCAGTAAAAGGCACATTACAGCCCGTTTGGAGTTTGCCAAAAGGCACCGAAAGGATTCAGACCTTGAGAAACAAGATTCTCTGGTCTGATAAAACCAAGAATTAACTATTTGGCCTGAATGCCAAGCATCACGTCTGGAGGAAACCTGGCACCATCCCTACGATGAAGAATGGTGGTGGCAGCATCATGCTGTGGGGATGCTTTTCAGCAGCAGGGACTGGGAGACTAGTCAGGATCGAGGGAAAGATGAACGGAGCAAAGTACAGAGAGATCCTTGATGAATTCCTTCTCCAGAGCACTCGGGACCTCAGACTGGGTCGAAGGTTCACCTTCCAACAGGACAGCAATCCTAAGCACACAGCCAAGACAACGCAGGAGTGGCTTCGGGACAAGTCTCCGAATGTCCTTGAGTGGCCCTGCCAGAGTCCGGACTTGAACCTGATCTAACATCTCTGGAGACCTGAAAATAGCTGTGCAGCGACGCTCCCCATCCAACCTGACAGAGCTTGAGAGGATCAGCAGAGAAGAATGGGAGAAACTCTCCAAATACAGGTGTGACAAGCTTGTAGCGTCATACCCAAGAAGACTTGAGGCTGTAATCGCTGCCAAAGGTGCTTCAACAAAGTACTGAGTAAATGGTCTGAATGCTTATTGTAAATGTGATTTCAGTTTATTTTTAATACATTTCTGAAAATGTCTAAAAACTAGTTTATGCCTTGTCATTATGGGGTATTGTGTATAGATTGAGGGGAGAAAAACAATTGAATACATTTTATAAGGCTGTAACGTAACAAAATGTGTAAAAAGTCAAGGGGTATGAATGCACTGTGTGTTTATGAGTCTATGATATTTGATGCAGGTGGAATGTGAACAGGAGCCAAGTGTTCAAGCATGAATTATATTTGGTCTAAAGAAACAAAAATCGTATAACAAAAAATTCCTTTTGAATGACATTTATTTAAATAGGACATTTTGTTTGTAAGAATGGTTATAATACATGAAAGCAACTGTGTGTCTGAACTTCCCTTTTCACAGAAAGTATCAGAAACAAAGAGATTAAAAAATAGTATTTTCAGAAGATTCACACTTTGGTGAAAGAGAAATCTTTGTTTCCGTCTTGTCAGCCACATCAATGTCAAATGCCAGAGTCTCGTCTTTCTCGAGGGCTACAGTGCATTGAGAAATGTATTCCAACCAACAGTGGACTGAGGACAGCACTGCGACTAGTCCAGCCACTTCTCTGGGCTCGGGTTTGGCTCGTTTTGGACCTCGTAAGCTCCTATAAAACTGGAAAGTGTTATGAAGGTAAAATGGCATCATGTTACCATGTTGGTACAACCCAGGCTGCTTTCCAAATGACAACCTATCTCATATAGGTGCTCCACTCCCCATTGGTCTGTGGGCAAAAGTAGTGCACTATATAGGGAATAGGGTGGCATTTCAGACTAGCAACCAGTGTAAACGCCACTCTCATAGTCTAGCCTAGATGCCAAAGCTTTACAACAACAGACATCTCAAAAACATCAGCGCTGCTTTATGCTCAGTCCTTATATATATATTTTTTAAATGCAGTTGTCGGACAAGACTCGTTCCTTAAAGCCCACGAAGCAGTTTGTATAGCTCAACTGGATGGTGCTATCGAAAACAATACTCCTTTACACAACAGATAAAGAAAGGAGTGGGGGGGGTTATGGGGTACGTCTTGTCAGCCAGGTCTGTCACAGCTCCTACTTCTTTAGGGGACTAGGACTAGGTCATGTAGTCATGCTGACTGACTCAAGTTTAAAACAGCCCTTTAATGGAATTACATACCGCCTCCCAGGTTACCAAGGTGCCCTACCGCCTCCCAGGTTACCACGGTGCCCTACCGCCTCCCAGGTTACCAAGGTGCCCTACCGCCTGCCAGGTTACCAAGGTGCCCTACCGCCTCCCAGGTTACCAAGGTGCCCTACCGCCTGCCAGGTTACCAAGGTGCCCTACCGCCTGCCAGGTTACCAAGGTGCCCTACCGCCTGCCAGGTTACCAAGGTGCCCTACCGTCTCCCAGGTTACCAAGGTGCCCTACCGCCTCCCAGGTTACCACGGTGCCCTACCGCCTGCCAGGTTACCAAGGTGCCCTACCGCCTGCCAGGTTACCAAGGTGCCCTACCGCCTGCCAGGTTACCAAGGTGCCCTACCGCCTGCCAGGTTACCAAGGTGCCCTACCGCCTGCCAGGTTACCAAGGTGCCCTACCGCCTGCCAGGTTACCACGGTGCCCTACCGCCTCCCAGGTTACCACGGTGCCCTACCGCCTCCCAGGTTACCACGGTGCCCTACCGCCTCCCAGGTTACCACGGTGCCCTACCGCCTCCCAGGTTACCAAGGTGCAAACAAAAAACCATGAGGAAAAGCTCAAGTCTGAAAAAAGAAATACATTTGTTTATTATTTTTTAAATGAGTGAATGTCACTCAATTTGGCTCTCATGAAACAGTTGGTAGTGTGTTATCTGGAAATTACAACTTCTAAGGAGAAACAGGAGGGGTGGTGATGGAAGAACAAAAACAAGAGGGAAGGAGGGGTTAGAACAAACAGGACATTACCTTCATCCCAAACGGCACTCTATTCCCTATATAATGCATTACTATTGACCAGGGCCCATAGTGTACTATATAGAGAATATGGAGCCACTTAGGACACAGTGGAGTCCTTTCCAAGTCCTTCTCTGTTCATTTCTCAAAACCCCCTCAGGTGCAATTAGCTGATAACCTCTGAAGGTTGCAAGGTCAATTCCAACTATGAATAAATCAATGTATTACCTGAACTACAGTCTGGCTTGCTGTTAAAAATGAAGATGGTTTGTTCTTTAGTCTCATTCTCTCACCTAATGCTATGCTTTTAGGTGGATTTAGTTTTTGTCAGAATTGCTTTCAAAAAGCTACTACAACCTGGTCAGAGTTTCATCGCACGTTCAACAGCTTCCAAACCCTCACAAAGAACACATGTTCTTTTAAAGCAGGAGCGAACTTGTCTTCTACACAGCGACTATATTCAATATTTGAAAAAAAAAAAAAGAATAAATATTTTTCAAAAGAAAAGACAAATGAAAGAAAACGTCCACACTTGCTGTTCCATGCATATGCGTTATTTACAAACTGAAAAACATGTTTCCTTTTTCCTGCACTCCCTATGGTCTTTTTTTCCCCCTGCCAACCCACATGGTTCAGCACCTTTACAATCAGCAAATCAACATTCAAAAAACCCTACATGTGATCTAACCACATTTAATGAACATGGCTTGAACAGTTGGACTGTGTTGAACACAAACCCACGTCCCACACAAGGGTACTTTAAAAAGTAAACAGATAAAATACATTGCTGGGAAACTGAACAGTGGGGGGGGGGGGGGGGGGGGGGGATGATGTTACTATAGTGACCAATCGAGAGAAGCCGGGGGGAGTTCTTTTTTTTTGTCCTCACAATCCAATCTGCTACAAACAATACTGTTGTACGATTAATGTTTGAAATATTCTACTTTTTTAAATTATTTTTTTTATTATTTTGATATAATTTATTTTAAACTTTTTCCATTAAACAAAACCCAAGAGGAGGAGAAAAAAAAATGCAATATTGGGAAGATCAGCAACAACCTGCCCCCGTGGCATTGCATCAGCGCTCTAGTCTGTAGAGGTTTCTCTTTTAGAGTCTTAATCTTCTATGTATTCCCAGAGGTCCTTCTCATAGCCCTCATGCACATGTTGCAGCAGCACCCGACGTCGACTCTCACAGTATCTGGAGGACAGGAAACAGGAAACAGTGAGGAGGAGAGGAAGGCTCATTTTAAAAATCAGTCTGGTCTCATTTTGATATTTTTTTTATTTTACCTTTATTTAACCAGGCAAATCAGTTAAGAACAAATTCTTATTTTCAATGACGGCCTAGGAACAGTGGGTTAACTGCCTGTTCAGGGGCAGAACGACAGATTTGTACCTTGTCAGCTCAGGGGTTTGAACTTGCAACCTTCCGGTTACTAGTCCAACGCTCTAACCACAAGGCTACCCTGCTGTAGCTACCTATAATGCTGTAGCGTAGCCAACTAATCCACATTTGGCTTTGACAACAGAGACAAATAAAACGGAACAAGAGACCATTTCTGATGAAATGAATCGCTGATCAATGACATCAGCCTCATAGTAGACATGTTTACAATCCTCCTCCCAACATTGCCATTAAAATGACATCAGCCTCATAGTAGACACGTTTACAATCCTCCTCCCAACATTGCCATTAAAATGACATCAGCCTCATAGTAGACACGTTTACAATCCTCCTCCCAACATTGCCATTAAAATGACATCAGCCTCATAGTAGACACGTTTACAATCCTCCTCCCAACATTGCCATTAAAATGACATCAGCCTCATAGTAGACACGTTTACAATCCTCCTCCCAACATTGCCATTGAAATGACATAGTACAAAAAGACAAATCTGGTATCATTTCATAGATACACTGATCTATTAAATCATCTATCCTGTCGCAGACTAACCTCTATTTCCTGTTGTAATAAAGACATCTATAGCAGGTATAGAACTCAGCTGTACTTCCTGTCATAATAAAGACATCTATACCAGGTATTGAACTCACCTGTACTTCCTGTCATAATAAAGACATCTATAGCAGGTATAGAACTCAGCTGTACTTCCTGTCATAATAAAGACATCTATACCAGGTATAGAACTCAGCTGTACTTCCTGTCATAATAAAGACATCTATAGCAGGTATTGAACTCACCTGTACTTCCTGTCATAATAAAGACATCTATACCAGGTATAGAACTCAGCTGTACTTCCTGTCATAATAAATACATCTATACCAGGTATTGAACTCACCTGTACTTCCTGTCATAATAAAGACATCTATACCAGGTATAGAACTCAGCTGTACTTCCTGTCATAATAAAGACATCTACACCAGGTATTGAACTCAGCTGTACTTCCTGTCATAATAAAGACATCTATAGCAGGTATTGAACTCACCTGTACTTGTCCTGTACTTTCTGTTTGATGTCCTGCAGAGAGTCCTGGGAGATGTCCCGCTCCAGATATCCAGACAGAACCTCCGTAGCGTTCTCCAAGTCAGCCTGATTGTTCTAAAAGAGGACCGCTTGGGTTCAGTCATAGCATATACACTGAATGTACAAAACATTAAGAACACCTGCTCTTTCTGTGACAGGCTGACCAGGCGAAAGATTGTCAGCGTAGATGAAGGGGAGGAGTCAGGTTAAAGAAGGATTTTTAAGACTTGAGACATGGATTGTGTGTATGTGTGCAATTGAGTGTGAATGAGAAATACTAAATATGTACGTGCCTTTGAACGGGGTATGGTAGTAGGTGCCATGCGCACCAGTTTGAGTGTGTCAAGAACTGCAATGCTGCTGGGTTTCGTAAACTCCGTGTATAGTATAGGGCCACTACTTTAGAGAGGAGACCTTGACTTGTAGCCCTCACTTCTCTACCCCCCTCTCCCTTCTCTACCCCCCCTCTCCCTCTCCATTCTCTACCCTCCCTCACCTCAAAGATGGGACTGGTTGTTCTTTTTCAGGTAGAAGGGTTTGGGTTAGGACTATAGCTGTAAAGTTACCAAAAAGATGATGGACTGGTTGTTCTTCTTCAGGTAGAAGTTTTTGAGTAGAAGGGTTAGGACTCTAGCTGTGAAAAGTTACCTCAAAGATGATGGACTGGTTGTTCTTCTTGAGGTAGAAGGCGAAGACGTAGGTGAACATGAGTGTGGAGCGACACTGACACAGCACGTCCACGGCCTTCTTCAGGAACTGCACCTCGATCCAGGACATGTTGTGATGCTGCATCTCCTCCATCTTGGCCTTGACCCCGGCGTACAGCTTGTGCTCGAAGCGCAGCGACTGCATGTGGTTCATGTAACGGTTGCAGTAGAACAGGTACCTCTGCAGGGCTGCCCTGGACCGCTGGAGGAGGAGGAGGGACAACGCCTGGCTCTTAAAATTAGAACAATCATCAAGCCTGGGTGAATATGTTTATCATTATACATGCTCGTCATCACTTGTATAACCACTACTAGCGCCACCACCGCTACTAGCATAACCACCGCCACCACCGCTACTAGCATAACCACCGCTACCACCGCCACTAGCATAACCACCGCTACCACCGACACTAGCATAACCACCGCTACTAGCATAACCGCCTCTACTAGCATAACCACCGCTACTAGCATAACCACCGCTACCACCGCTACTAGCATAACCACCGCTACTAGCATAACCACAGCTACCACCGCTACTAGCATAACCGCCTCTACTAGCATAACCACCGCCACCGCTACTAGCATAACCGCCTCTACTAGCATAACCACCGCTACTAGCATAACCACCGCTACCACCGCTACTAGCATAACCGCCTCTATTAGCATAACCACCGCTACTACCGCTACTAGCATAACCACCGAAACCACCACCGCTACTAGCATAACCACCTCTACTAGCATAACCACCGCTACTAGCATAACCACCGCAACCACCGCTACTAGCATAACCACCCCTACCACCGCTACTAGCATAACCACCGCCACCACCGCTACTAGCATAACCACCACCACTAGCAGCACAACCACCACCACTACTAGCAGCACAACCACCACCACTAGCAGCACAACCACCACCACCACTAGCAGCACAACCACCACCACCACTAGCAGCACAACCACCACCACCACTAGCAGCACAACCACCACCACCACTAGCAGCACAACCACCACCACCACTAGCAGCACACCCACCACCACCACTAGCAGCACAACCACCACCACCACTAGCAGCACAACCACCACCACCACTAGCAGCACAACCACCACCACCACTAGCAGCACAACCACCACTAGCAGCACAACCACCACTAGCAGCACAACCACCACCACCACTAGCAGCACAACCACCACCACCACCACTAGCAGCACAACCACCACCACCACCACTAGCAGCACAACCACCACCACTAGCAGCACAACCACCACCACTAGCAGCACAACCACCACCACCACCACTAGCAGCACAACCACCACCACCACCACTAGCAGCACAACCACCACCACCACTAGCAGCACAACCACCACCACCACTAGCAGCACAACCACCACCACCACTAGCAGCATAACCACCACCACCGCTAGCAGCACAACCACCACCACTAGCAGCACAACCACCCACCACCGCTAGCAGCACACCCACCCACCACCAGCAGCACACCCACCACCACTAGCAGCACACCCACCCACCAGCAGCACACACACCCACCCACCACCAGCAGCACACCCACCACCACTAGCACACCCACCACCACTAGCACACCCACCACTAGCAGCACACCCACCCACCACCAATAGCACCACACCCACCCACCACCAATAGCACCACACCCACCCACCACCAATAGCACCACACCCACCCACCACCAATAGCACCACACCCACCCACCACTAGCAGCGCACCCACCCACCACCACTAGCAGCACACCCACCCACCCACCACTAGCAGCACACCCACCCACCAGCAGCACACCCACCACCACTAGCAGCACACCCATCACCAGCAGCACACCCACCCCCACTAGCAGCACACCCACCCACCCTAGCAGCACACCCACCCACACCCCACTAGCAGCACACCCACCCACCCCCACTAGCAGCACACCCACCCCCACTAGCAGCACACCCACCCACCCCTAGCAGCACACCCACCCACACCCCACTAGCAGCACACCCACCCACCCCCACTAGCAGCACACCCACCCACCACCAATAGCACCACACCCACCCCCACTAGCACCACCACCCACCCCCCACTAGCACCACCACCCACCCCCCACTAGCACACCCACCCACCCCCCACTAGCAGCACACCCACCCACCCCCACTAGCACCACACCCACCCCCACTAGCAGCACACCCACCCCCACTAGCAGCACACCCACCACCACTAGCAGCACACCCACCACCACTAGCACACCCACCCACCACTAGTATAACCACTAGCCCACCCACCCCCACTAGCACACCCACCCCCACTAGCACACCCACAACTAGTATAACCACTAGCCCACCCACCCCCACTAGTATAACCACTAGCACACCCACCCACCACTACTATAACCACTAGCCCACCCACCCCCCACTAGCACACCCACCCCCACTAGCACACCCACAACTAGTATAACCACTAGCCCACCCACCCCCCACTACCCAGTCACTAGCATAGCCACCACTACCCAGTCACTAGCATAGCCACCACTACCCAGTCACTAGCATAGCCACCACTACCCAGTCACTAGCATAGCCACCACTACACCATCACTAGCATAGCCACCACTACACCATCACTAGCATAGCCACCACTACACCATCACTAGCATAGCCACCACTACACCACCCCCAGCATAGCCACCACTACACCGCCATAGCCACCACACCGTCACCAGCATAGCCACCACTACACCGCCACCACCACACAGCCACCACTACAACAACCATCACTAGCACACCCACCCACTGCTAGCAGCACAACCACCACCACTAGCAGCACACCCACCCACCACCAGCAGCACACCCACCACTAGCAGCACAACCACCACCACTAGCAGCACACCCACCACCACTAGCAGCACACCCATCCACCACCACCAGCAGCATAACCACCCACCACCAGCAGCACACCCACCACTAGCAGCACACCCACCACCACTAGCAGCACACCCACCACCACTAGCAGCACACCCACCACCACTAGCAGCACACCCACCCACCACCAATAGCACCACACCCACCCACCACCAATAGCACCACACCCACCCACCACCAATAGCAGCACACCCACCCACCACCGCTAGCAGCACACCCACCCACCAGCAGCACACACACCCACCCACCACCACCACCACCAGCAGCACACCCACCACTAGCAGCACACCCACCACCACCAATAGCACCACACCCACCCACCACCAATAGCACCACACCTACCCACCACCAATAGCACCACACCCACCCACCGCTAGCAGCACACCCACCCACCACCACTAGCAGCACACCCACCCACTAGCAGCACACCCACCACCACTAGCAGCACACCCACCACCACTAGCAGCACACCCACCACCACTAGCAGCACACCCACCACCAGCAGCACACCCACCACCACTAGCAGCACACCCACCCACCCCTAGCAGCACACCCACCACCACTAGCAGCACAACCACCCCCACTAGCAGCACACCCACCCCCACTAGCACACCCACCATTAGTATAAACACTAGCCCACCCACCCCCACTAGCCCACCCACCCCCCACTAGTATAACCACTAGCACACCCACCACTAGTATAACCACTAGCCCACCCACCCCCACTAGCACACCCACCCCCCACTAGCACACCCACAACTAGTATAACCACTAGCCCACCCACCCCCACCACCCAGTCACTAGCATAGCCACCAATACCCAGTCACTAGCATAGCCACCAATACCCAGTCACTAGCATAGCCACCAATACCCAGTCACTAGCATAGCCACCACTACCCAGTCACTAGCATAGCCACCACTACCCAGTCACTAGCATAGCCACCACTACACCGTCACTAGCATAGCCACCACTACACCATCACTAGCATAGCCACCACTACACCATCACTAGCATAGCCACCACTACACAGTCAAAAGCATAGCCACCACTAGCATAGCCAAAAGCATAGCCACCACTAGCATAGCCACCACTACACCATCACTAGCATAGCCACCACTACACCATCACTAGCATAGCCACCACTACCCAGTCACTAGCATAGCCACCACTACACCGCCACTAGCATAGCCACCACTATCATAGCCACCACTACACCATCACTATCATAGCCACCACTACACCATCACTAGCATAGCCACCACTACACAGTCAAAAGCATAGCCACCACTACACCATCACTAGCATAGCCACCACTACACCATCACTAGCATAGCCACCACTACACCATCACTAGCATAGCCACCACTACACCGCCACTAGCATAGCCGCCACTACACCATCACTAGCATAGCCACCACTACACCATCACTAGCATAGCCACCACTACACCATCACTAGCATAGCCACCACTACACCGTCACTAGCATAGCCACCACTACACCGTCACTAGCATAGCCACCACTACACCGTCACTAGCATAGCCAACACTAGCATAGCCACCACTACACAGTCACTGAACTGTTGTGGGAATGAGGAAATATGTCATGATACATGATGGTCCACAAAGACCCGGACTGTGTTGTGATTCTAGTCTACAGTGAGGAACACGGACTGTGTTGTGATTCTAGTCTACAGTGAGGAACACTAAAGACACCATGACTCACTGTTACCTCTTGGGCGTCCCTCGCTGCCTTGGCATCATCCTCATTGTAGCGGTTGCAGTTGTACCTACAATAAAACACAGAGCTGGGAATTAGTGAGAGGAGAGAAAAAACAACAAACATTTTACGTTGGTAACCAGTTTATAATAGCAATAAGGCACCTCGGGGGGTGAGGTATAGTGCCAATATACCATGCCTATGGACAGTCCCTAGCCGTGGTATATTAGCCATATACCACACCCAGTCTGGCCTTATTGCTTAAGTACACCATCACTAAAGTCCCAATATACACTGCTCAAAAAAAATAAAGGGAACACTTTTAAACAACACAATGTAACTCCAAGTCAATCACACTTCTGTGAAATCAAAACGGTCCACTTAGGAAGCAACACTGATTGACAATACATTTCACATGCTGTTGTGCCAATGGAATAGACAACATGGGGAAATTATTGGCAATTAGCAAGACACCCCCAATAAAGGAGTGGTTCTACAGGTGGGGACCACAGACCACTTCTCAGTTCCTATGCTTCCTGGCTGATGTTTTGGTCACTTTTGAATGCTGGCGGTGCTTTCACTCTAGTGGTAGCATGAGACGGAGTCTACAACCCACACAAGTGGCTCAGGAAGTGCAGCTCATCAATGCGAGCTGTGGCAAGGTTTGCTGTGTCTGTCAGCGTAGTGTCCAGAGCATGGAGGCGCTACCAGGAGACAGGCCAGTACATCAGGAGATGTGGAGGAGGCCGTAGGAGGGCAACAACCCAGCAGCAGGACCGCTACCTCCGCCTTTATGCAAGGAGGAGCACTGCCAGAGCCCTGCAAAATGACCTCCAGCAGGCCACAAATGTGCATGTGTCTGCTCAAACGATCAGAAACAGACTCCATGAGGGTGGTATGAGGGCCCGACGTCCACAGGTGGGGGTTGTGCTTACAGCCCAACACCATGCAGGACGTTTGGCATTTGCCAGAGAACACAAAGATTGGCAAATTCGCCACTGGCACCCTGCTTTCATCTTCACAGATGAAAGCAGGTTCACACTGAGCACGTGACAGATGTGAGAGTCTGGAGACGCCGTGGAGAACATTCTGCTGCCTGCAACATCCTCCAGCATGACCAGTTTGGCGGTGGGTCAGTCATGGTGTGGGGTGGCATTTCTTTGGGGGGCCGCACAGCCCTCCATGTGCTCGCAGAGGTAGCCTGACTGCCATTAGGTACCGAGATGAGATCCTCAGACCCCTTGTGAGACCATATTCTGGTGTGGTTGGCCCTGGGTTCCTCCTAATGCAAAACAATGCTAGACCTCATGTGGCTGGAGGCCACACACACTCCTAAGCCTAATTTTGACTGGATCAGCCTGTAGTGTGGTTTTCCACTTTAATTTTGAGTGTGACTCCAAATCCAGACCTCCATGGGTTGATAAAAATTATCAATGGAAATCAAATTTGTGTGATTTTGTTGTCAGCACATTCAACTACGTAAAGAAAAGTATTTAATAAGAATATTTCATTCATTCAGATCTAGGATGTGTTATTTTAGTGTTCCCTTTATTTTTTTGAGCAGTGTATATACATACACACACACACAGTTGAAGTCGCATACCCCCTAGCCTCTAACCCATACCCCCTAGCCTCTAACCCCCACCACAACACCTGCTCCACGGCTGCCCAAGTAAGGCAACCCCCCCCCCGCTCCAGCCTGTATGTGTCATTCTGGGGTGTTGGGATAAAGCAGAAGGACAATAATGGAATCTAAAAGGGATACTTCTGAATGTTGGCAGTGAGGTCATTAATCAACTTCCCCCAGAGTCAGATGAACTCGCCGATACCCTTTTTACGTTTCTGTGGCCAGTATGAAGGAAGTTAGAGGTAGTTTCACGAGCCAATGCTAACTAGCATTAGCACAATGACTGCAAGTCTATGGGTATCTTACTAGCATGCTAGCAGATACCCATAGGCTTCCAGTAAAATAGCACTAGTCAGTAGGAGGTAGATCCCCCACCCACCCACCAGGCAGAGCCGTGTGGTTCCCAGGGCCCCAGGCAGACCCAGCAGAACTCTGCCTTGCAGCTCTGGTTCCGACACACCATGTGGTTGCAGCCGCCGTCCTTCTCAATGGTCACGTGGCATTTGGGGCACTCCTGAGGGACAGATGGCCAAGCAGAGATGGGGGCTCAGTAACAGTCCATCGTTCGCACAGCGGCAGCACTATAGAGCAACATGTAAGAGCCAGTTTCCCTGACACAGATTAAGCCTAGAATATCCACAGAGAATGCTTTTTTAGTCCAGGAATAGGGCGTAATCTGTATCTGGGGGAAACCAGTACTAAAATGCTTAAAGAGATACTCAAAATACAAATCTACCTGGTTTTGTGGGAAGGACACACAAGTGATCCATAAAAAAACAGACCAGGATTGTATTTAGAGCGAAGCCTTTTTTAAATACCCTTGTATTGGCTGCGATCCAGTTAGACGTCTCGCTGTCATCGTCACACTTCTTGATCCATTTCCTCAACCACTGAAAGATTACAACAACGACATTCAATACAACAAGTTCGAAGTCAACCAATCTTCGTTTGATAATGTCACTATATTACAGTATAACTATGTTAATGTCAGGGGACCTCTGTCCCAAGCACACTTTACCACTAACCATGAATGTGTAGACTAGGGCCCGGTAGTATGGTGACCATTCTACCGATCCTGTCAGGGGACAAGGTGAAGCTACCACCACCGTCAGGGGACAAGGTGAAGCTACCACCACCTATCCTACCAGGGGACAAGGTGAAGCTACCACCACCTATCCTATCAGATCTACCGTACATGAAATGTATATGGGCTAAGGGTTAGAGTTGTTTTTGTGAACTGCGTCTGACCACTATTACATTACCACTGACAGGGAGGGTTGCAATTTAGACTCCGTTGTGACATACCTTACACTTGACGGGGTCATGCCAGTTCTCGCCACAATTGAAGCTGCAATGAATTGGGTTGAAATAAAGATCCACATGTAACCATTAAAATCAATGCCTTTTTTTTATATATAGGATTCCATTTGTGTGACAACTGCAGGAGATCATCATCATGCGTTTTGGAGAACAGTGTGTTAATAAAAATCAAGACGTCTTCTGTGTGAGTATTAGTGGTAGATGGTCTTTTACATACCAGAGAACGTGTGATGTACAAAAAAACAAAACTAATAAGCTGGTAATGTAAGTCACAGCATGGCTCGTCTCTTACCAGAACTGCCGGCCACATGTGCATCTCACAGGCTTAGCATCTGGGTACTGGACTTTGACTACGTGATGACAGTCTGGCGCTGGGCACCATTTTAACAGTCGATTGCACTGAGGACGAGAGGACAGGAGCATGAGAAGCGGGATACAAGCAAGAAGGAATACATGCCAATCCTCTTCTCCCAAACAAGCAAGATTATCTAACATCTGAAGAACAGATTCAATATTCTCACAGCTAGGCTTACATGGAAAACAGCTACATGGTATTTTAGAGTACAGACATCTCCATATAAAGTACAAGATGCTGTGTGTGTGTGTGTGTGTGTGTGTGTGTGTATATATAATCAATGAAGAACATTACACATCTTACCTCTACAAAACTATTGGTAATCAAGTGTTGGTACTTCAACTTCACCTTGGACTCTGTAATCAGTCTCCTATAGGAAAATAATTAGGTTTTCAAATGATAATTAAAATGTAGTGGATTTGAACAAATACAACAAAACAAAAAAATGTGATTTATAAACTAATCTGCTACTCTACATCTTCAACTCTCACAGAACTAGAAACGTGTAGAACTAGCAGCGTGTAGAACTAGAAACGTGTAGAACTAGCAGCGTGTAGAACTAGCAGCGCTTAGAACTAGCAGCGCGTAGAACTAGCAGCGCGTAGAACTAGCAGCGTGTAGAACTAGCAGCGTGTAGAACTAGCAGCGCTTAGAACTAGCAGCGCGTAGAACTAGCAGCGCGTAGAACTAGCAGCGTGTAGAACTAGCAGCGCGTAGAACTAGCAGCGTGTAGAACTAGCAGCGTGTAGAACTAGCAGCGCTTAGAACTAGCAGCGCGTAGAACTAGCAGCGCTTAGAACTAGCAGCGTGTAGAACTAGCAGCGCGTAGAACTAGCAGCGTGTAGAACTAGCAGCGTGTAGAACTAGCAGCGTGTAGAACTAGCAGCGTGTAGAACTAGCAGCATGTAGAACTAGCAGCGTGTAGAACTAGCAGCGTGTAGAACTAGCAGCGTGTAGAACTAGCAGCGTGTAGAACTAGCAGCGTGTAGAACTAGCAGCGTGTAGAACTAGCAGCGCGTAGAACTAGCAGCGTGTAGAACAAGCAGCGTGTAGAACAAGCAGCATGTAGAACTAGCAGCGTGTAGAACTAGCAGCGTGTAGAACAAGCAGCGTGTAGAACAAGCAACTAGCAGCGTGTAGAACTAGCAGCGTGTAGAACTAGCAGCGCGTAGAACTAGCAGCGTGTAGAACTAGCAGCGCGTAGAACTAGCAGCGCGTAGAACAAGCAGCGCGTAGAACTAGCAGCGTGTAGAACAAGCAACTAGCAGCGTGTAGAACTAGCAGCGCGTAGAACTAGCAGCGTGTAGAACAAGCAGCGTGTAGAACAAGCAACTAGCAGCGTGTAGAACAAGCAACTAGCAGCGTGTAGAACTAGCAGCGCGTAGAACAAGCAGCGTGTAGAACTAGCAACTAGCAGCGTGTAGAACTAGCAGCGTGTAGAACTAGCAGCGTGTAGAACAAGCAGCGTGTAGAACTAGCAGCGTGTAGAACAAGCAGCGCGTAGAACTAGCAGCGCGTAGAACTAGCAGCGTGTAGAACTAGCAGCGTGTAGAACTAGCAGCGTGTAGAACTAGCAGCGGGTAGAACTAGCAGCGCGTAGAACTAGCAGCGTGTAGAACTAGCAGCGTGTATGTAATGTTGAAACATAATAATAATAAATATAAAAGGCTTTACTGTCACAGAGCAGATAGATGCAGTGAAATGTTTTTTTTTTTTTACAGGGTCCTCCATAGTAGTAAGGAGCCCCTGGAGCAAATCGGGGTTAAGTGTCTTGCTCAAGGGCACAGGCAGATTTTTTATCTTGACGGCGCGGGTATTTGGAAACCAGCAACCTTTCAGTGACTGTCCCAACGCTGTAACCGCTAGTCTACCTGCTGTGGAATGTAAAGCGACAGCGACGTAACACTTACATGACTGTGTTGTCGTCCACCAATATATCACAGCTGTGAGCAGGGCAGGAAATCGTCTTTTTTTTGTTGTTTAAAGAAAGAGAAAGGAAACATGGTGAGATTTTTTTCACATCTCAACAAAAAGCCCAATGATCGCTTTTCCTGAGTCAGAATAAGAGTTTACAGTCCATGGTAACGATACATACATACATGCTGTGTGTATGAATGTATGTATGTATGAATAAGCGCGTGGTCAAAGGTCATTGTTTTAACGTTTTGTCTGTGCTATTGCATTGCTTTCTTCTTGACTACTTCCTGCTGACCTCTTGCCAGGCCCCGCCCACCAAGGGTTTCTTACCGTAAGGCTCTTTTCTCTGGTTAAACAAAAAAGGTGTTTGTGGTGCTTACCTGTCCCATCCCCTCCTCAATGATTTTGGTAGTCAAGTAGTCACCCCAACACTGCATGCAGAACTTGTGTCCACACTCCAGGCCAGTGAAGTACTGTGGGAGAGGAAGATGAAGTTTCAGTCATAGAGGCTAGGGGGTATAGGTTAGAGGCTAGGGGGTAAGGGTAAGAGGCTAGGGAGTAAGGGTAAGAGGCTCGGGGTAAGGGTAAGAGGCTCGGGGTATGGGTTAGAGGCTAGGGGGTAAGGGTTAGAGGCTAGGGGGTATGGGTTAGAGGCTAGGGGGTAAGGGTTAGAGGCTAGGGGGTATGGGTTAGAGGCTAGGGGGTATGGGTTAGAGGCTAGGGGGTAAGGGTTAGAGGCTAGGGGGTAAGGGTTAGAGGCTAGGGGGTAAGGGGGTATGGGTTAGAGTCTAGGGGTAAGGGTTAGAGGCTAGGGGGCATGGGTTAGCGGGTAAGGGGCTAGGGGGTAAGGGTTAGCGGGTTAGAGGCTAGGGGGTAAGGGTTAGAGGCTAGGGGGTAAGGGTTAGAGGCTAGGGGGTGTCTCCCTTCATAATACTGACTGACTGAGTTTGGGTAGTTCAGGTAGGAGATCTGACTTGGCATGTCCTGATCCTTTCAGATGTATACTACTGCCTAGTGGATAGGGAGTTGTGCACCTCTCCCTTCAGAGTAGGGTACTGACCGAGTTTGGGTAGTTCAGGTAGCAGATCTGACAGGGAAGATCCTGAGCAGAGGACCTCGTGTTCATCAGCCGTGTCCTCGACTTCTTACTGGGGTTGATGACATGGCATTCCGAGAACAATTTGTCAAGGTTCCCGTCAAAATATCTAGTGAGAGAAGACATGTCACCATCACTGGCTGGGAAACACGCTACTTTAATTGGCTGGTGTATTATTCACTAGAATAGGGTCTTTAGGTCATGCTAGAACAAACGGTTACATAGAAAGGCAATAAGTCATAGCCAAACTAGAGCACCAAGACAAAGGCGAAACCTGTGCCAGATCTCGGGACTTTTAACTATTGGACATAGTGCAAATGGAGCATTTAAAAAGGGTCTGCAGGGAAATTGGTAAACAGACAATTCATTTGATCAATTCAATTTCCTTGTGTAATGCTGTCTATTCATATTTAATACCAGACCATATGGCCATTCAACAGACCACCTAACCTAACACAATGATGGCACTAATAGAGCCAAGAAGATGACACTGTTTTTACAACAAATCATACAAGAGCCAATGTAACGACTAACCTTTCCATCAGTTTCTCTTTGTCCCAATTGAAGTGACTAAGAAGTATTCTTGTTATCGTTGCAGGGTTCTAGAGAAGAGTAACAAAAAAATGAGGAGGCAAAAATACACATTTATATGGCCTCCGGGAAAGCTTCATAACTTGTATTAAAAGACAGCCACTTAACTAGCTAGCTATTTAGCATTGGATTATAATACACTAACCGGTAACTAGCAGTACGGTCACGTCAGTTACACGGAAAAAATACGGCTATTATTGTTCAAAATGTGCCTAATAATAGGATTTATAAATAAATAAAAAATCTGCAATTCATTGCAGACAAACTCAGTGGCTGACAGAAGTGGGAATCAAGGTTCGGCCATGTTGTTTCAGGCGCACAGGCCTAAATAAAAATCTGACAGTGGAAAGTAAAGATAGCAAAGTGAGCTAGTTGATAATCCAGGTGAAACTATGGACACACAGGGGTGGCTGCTAGGATTTCAACAAAAAAACTAAATAGCTCAGTAACGTTAGCTACTTCGCCATTTTGATGCCATGATTAGTAGACGAATACTGTTGATGACAGTGTTGTAATAGCTACGTTGTAGGCAACAGGGGAAATGACAAAGATGACAAGCCAAACTAACTAGGTTTTCTGGCTGGGTCTAATAGTTATTTTTTGTTGTTTTACTAAATCTTACTGTAGCTAGTTGGGTCAGCATCTTGGCATAGTTGACAACTCACTTATATCTCGTTGAACCAGGCGCACTAGTCATTCAAGAGATATAACATGATGTTATTGGTTCGTTAGCTAACCTTAATTGACGAAACTAAAGAGAAAACATTTTGTCAGCTTCCCTACCAGACAGATACCATTAATTTAGTTAGCTGGTTAGCTACAGTAACAGTTTGTTGAAATGGAAGTCGGAGTAATTTAACTACAGTACCTAAACTAAGGTAACGTTACTAACGTTAGTTTGTAACTAGTTAGGTAAGGTTAGCTAACAAACAGGCTAACATACGTTGAGGCTTACAGTCACCTACGATTGTTTGTGATGGACAAGTAAACTAACTCGGTAAATAATTAGCTGTTTACGTTTTTACAATTTGCGGCCTACCGAGACCCAACATCCTCGGCCTTTCCTTCACCTCACCTGGATGACATCATTGACCTCCCTGATACACTCGACCATATGCTGAAGGATCTGTTCAGCAGTCAAAACCTCGAACCGATAATCCTCTTCGTCTTGACCGGGCCCTAGGCCACTGCCTCCGGTCTCCCCACATTCATCTCGTTCTCCACCGGCCACAACAGGATCATCCAACTCCACTTCCAGGGTGTCGTCTTCGGGATCCTCCTCGGCGCTGTCTTCGCTGCATTCCTCTTCCTCCTCGTCGAATTCATAATTGTACCCTTCGTCTGAGTCCATTACTCGGTTTAACTTGATATTGTGACAAGGTATGATACCAAACGCTAGATACTAGGATGTGTACAGGCCGCGACGAAAACAAGAGACGAAATATTTCGAAAGAGAAAAATATTTCCAGAGAGAGAGAGAGTAGCTACAACAACATGAGCGCAGCTGCCGCTGGACCAACAAAGAGATGCGGCGTCATACGGACCGACGCGTTACGTCAAAAAAAATAATATAAGGAAAGGATTGTCCAGGCAAGAGATGTACAAACACTTCAAACTCATCAAAGATCACTGATATTTATTTGTTGAAGACAGCAATGGAATGTTTTAACAAATTATTATACTTTATTATAATATATATATATATATATAGGCTGACATTCACCGTTGTGTTGTTTTTTTCTCTAGTGAATTTGACCTTCTTTTAAATGAGCCTAATCCTTCATGATAAATAATTCAACAAACATTGGTTATTTATATTCCTGTGTAGGACATTGTGTACTATGGACACAATAATCCTATGGCCACATTACCCCCCCAAAATACAGTATTGGCATACCCATTACAATCAATGGATACATTGTCGTTTTAATACATTTAGTTTTGTATCATATTGTAATGCTGTAGCCAATCACATTATATCACATGTAAGCGCACGAGACAACATTATATAGGGCCTGTTTATAATTACACTGGTGAATCTTGCAAACAGAGTGAGTGTGTATGTAGACACTTTACCACTAGATGGCAGCACAGAGTTAAATCTCAAACTTTTGACCTGCATTGGATTTAATGTAGTGTGACTGACAGCAATCGGCTCCATAGCCTGTGGCTGAGGGCATAGTGTTGCGGTAATGTTATAGAACATAAGTAGGCTAATCTAATTTAGCAGTATTAATTTTGCAAGTATATTGCAATAATTGTATATGTAGTCTTCACTTTTTTTTAAACTCTACTGTTTAGCAAAATGTGGAATCACTAGGCATCTTTAATTCACATAAATCACCTTTGAGTATATATGGGTTTTTATTACCGGATGATGAATAACCAGACTGTTTTCAAGAACTGTCACACATCCTCAGAGACCTCTGTGAATTGAGGCATATTGTGTGTTTCAGGTTTTGTGGTCACAGTTTTTTTTAAATGATTCTATCTTATTGAAAGCCTACATATACCACAATAAAGGACAAAATAATTACTTTATTTTGTGTTGGCTCAAAGACTCTCAAAAGAGTATTTGAGCCAACACATTATATGTTGAGGAATGGTAGTTGAAAGCAGAATGGAGTGGCCTGGGTCTCTGTACTCCACGTTTGTTTTTCGGGGAGACGTGTGACTGATAGCTGCTTGATTTCGTATTCATCGTTTGTAGTATTCTTTTTTTCAATGCTGGCTGCAATCCCTCAACTACAATTGTAAACGGAATCTTTCCACTGTATAAATCATCTGCTGTTACAAAAATAGCCTTTGCTGTGATGTCACAATATCTGTAGCAGGTGTTCTTTTGTCTGGTGCAAATACAGTTTGTTTTCATGCTGTCGAAAAAGAAAACCCAAAGCAATAATCATTGCATTATCTCCCATTGTAACAGTCAACAGTAGTTAACCCTAGGGTCTTAGAGATTTACAGACTTTATATAACAGATGTCCATGGTGTGATCTTTATAGATAGTGCTGCTAAATATCGGTTGCAACCTGTTGAGGCAACCAAACAGAAGCGATTGCAACATTCTGATAGATTTTTTAACTAATTGGTCCTTTGACTAATCAGATTATTTATTTTGCTCATAATTGGGCAAAATATCAGAATTGGGCTGCCTGTATAAACACAGCCCAAGTAGACAAATACTGTATTCTCTTAAAGAGAGTGGACATTTCTCTTACAATGGCCGCCAGCTGAGGATTTAAAAAAAATATTTTGTCATTTTGCAGATTACAATAAAATCTAGTTTGGTAAAGCAACCCGATTGGGTAACACAAAAAACTGATAGCGAATGTGTATGTAGATTTACAGTTGTGTGTAGAAGGATGAGCTCATAGCAACGGTACAGTACAGGGAAATACATTTGACCTTGTCTCTGTGCTGTTGTGATTACATGAGACAGGTGCAGGTTTAATGTGATACACCTTTAATGTGCCTCACAGCAATCCCCTGATCTGAGCCAGACCAGACAGAGCCTGATCACATCCCGTTAAAGCATGAACTGGACTTTCCTCCTAACACAACAACACATCACTAACCGCTCAGTCTCCGTCTCAACACAAGCACTTCACCCCCCCCCCCCAGAAAATAAATGGGATTGAAACAAAAATATTATATGGCTATGGGGGGGGACACACACAGTGTATCCCCTGCTAGGATGCCAGCCCCCCAAGGTGAACACAGTGTATCCCCTGCTAGGATGCCAGCCCCCCTAGGTGAACACAGTGTATCCCCTGCTAGGATGCCAGCCCCCCTAGGTGAACACAGTGTATCCCCTGCTAGGATGCCAGCCCCCCTAGGTGAACACAGTGTATCCCCTGCTAGGATGCCAGCCCCCCTAGGTGAACACAGTGTATCCCCTGCTAGGATGCCAGCCCCCCTAGGTGAACACAGTGTATCCCCTGCTAGGATGCCAGCCCCCCTAGGTGAACACAGTGTATCCCCTGCTAGGATGCCAGCCCCCCTAGGTGAACACAGTGTATCCCCTGCTAGGATGCCAGCCCCCCTAGGTGAACACAGTGTATCCCCTGCTAGGATGCCAGCCCCCCTAGGTGAACACATACAAACACACACCTCCCTCTGTGCACCGGCAGGGATACTCTATCTGTGAGATCCAGGGGGGTGGCAGTGAGGGGGACATACAAGGGCCACGTTACACTGGTCCTTTGAGCCGGGAGGACTGGGGGACAATGGTGCTGTTAACACTGCTGACTGGGACCTTTGGGCCTTCTGAAACTTTAATGTGATTTGGTGAGCGACCTACCTCTCGCCGAGGTCAGAGATGAACCCGGGCCCCGGCAACATCCCGGGGTTGCCGTGTGTCGTTGTCGCTGTAACCAGACACCGGCCCGGCGACGGGGGCAGAGGGGGAATCGGGTGCCGGCTCGTCTTTGTCCCCTGTGGCATGGATAATGACCCGTCTGTCCTCACCGGGGGCATAGAGAGATGGGACTCAGTGTCTCAGGTAAAAAGAGCTAAAGGTTACCAATCTGATTTATACAAGGCAGGACAGTGACCTGATCTCAGGCAGAGGAGACTGTTTTTGAATCATTTATACTCTGTGTTTTTCCTTCCTGTGGGTTTCTCCTCAGCTCACACCATACTGAACTCTAGTCTATACTCTAGTACTCAGGAGAGTTGTTCCTCTCTGTCTGTATCTTATCAGGGGTACATGATATAGATAGTGGGTTTCTCCTCAGCTCACACCATACTGAACTCTAGTCTATTCCTATCTAGTACTCGGGAGCGTTGTTCCTCTCTGTCTGTATCTTATCAGGGGTACATGATATAGATAGTGGGTTTCTCCTCAGCTCACACCATACTGAACTCTAGTCTATTCCTATCTAGTACTCAGGAGACGTGTTCCTCTCTGTCTGTATCTTATCAGGGGTACATGATATAGATAGTGGGTTTCTCCTCAGCTCACACCATACTGAACTCTAGTCTATACTCTAGTACTCAGGAGAGTTGTTCCTCTCTGTCTGTATCTTATCAGGGGTACATGATATAGATAGTGGGTTTCTCCTCAGCTCACACCATACTGAACTCTAGTCTATACTCTAGTACTCAGGAGAGTTGTTCCTCTCTGTCTGTATCTTATCAGGGGTACATGATATAGATAGTGGGTTTCTCCTCAGCTCACACCATACTGAACTCTAGTCTATACTCTAGTACTCAGGAGAGTTGTTCCTCTCTGTCTGTATCTTATCAGGGGTACATGATATAGATAGTGGGTTTCTCCTCAGCTCACACCATACTGAACTCTAGTCTATACTCTAGTACTAAGGAGAGTTGTTCCTCTCTGTCTGTATCTTATCAGGGGTACATGATATAGATAGTGGGTTTCTCCTCAGCTCACACCATACTGAACTCTAGTCTATACTCTAGTACTAAGGAGAGTTGTTCCTCTCTGTCTGTATCTTATCAGGGGTACATGATATAGATAGTGGGTTTCTCCTCAGCTCACACCATACTGAACTCTAGTCTATACTCTAGTACTCAGGAGAGTTGTTCCTTTCTGTCTGTATCTTATCAGGGGTACATGATATAGATAGTGGGTTTCTCCTCAGCTCACACCATACTGAACTCTAGTCTATACTCTAGTACTCAGGAGAGTTGTTCCTCTCTGTCTGTATCTTATCAGGGGTACATGATATAGATAGTGGGTTTCTCCTCAGCTCACACCATACTGAACTCTAGTCTATACTCTAGTACTCAGGAGAGTTGTTCCTCTCTGTCTGTATCTTATCAGGGGTACATGATATAGATAGTGGGTTTCTCCTCAGCTCACACCATACTGAACTCTAGTCTATTCCTATCTAGTACTCGGGAGCGTTGTTCCTCTCTGTCTGTATCTTATCAGGGGTACATGATATAGATAGTGGGTTTCTCCTCAGCTCGCACCATACTGAACTCTAGTCTATACTCTAGTACTCAGGAGAGTTGTTCCTCTCTGTCTGTATCTTATCAGGGGTACATGATATAGATAGTGGGTTTCTCCTCAGCTCACACCATACTGAACTCTAGTCTATACTCTAGTACTCAGGAGAGTTGTTCCTATCTGTCTGTATCTTATCAGGGGTACATGATATAGATAGTGGGTTTCTCCTCAGCTCACACCATACTGAACTCTAGTCTATACTCTAGTACTCAGGAGACGTGTTCCTCTCTGTCTGTATCTTATCAGGGGTACATGATATAGATAGTGGGTTTCTCCTCAGCTCACACCATACTGAACTCTAGTCTATACTCTAGTACTCAGGAGAGTTGTTCCTCTCTGTCTGTATCTTATCAGGGGTACATGATATAGATAGTGGGTTTCTCCTCAGCTCACACCATACTGAACTCTAGTCTATACTCTAGTACTCAGGAGAGTTGTTCCTCTCTGTCTGTATCTTATCAGGGGTACATGATATAGATAGTGGGTTTCTCCTCAGCTCACACCATACTGAACTCTAGTCTATACTCTAGTACTCAGGAGAGTTGTTCCTCTCTGTCTGTATCTTATCAGGGGTACATGATATAGATAGTGGGTTTCTCCTCAGCTCACACCATACTGAACTCTAGTCTATACTCTAGTACTCAGGAGAGTTGTTCCTCTCTGTCTGTATCTTATCAGGGGTACATGATATAGATAGTGGGTTTCTCCTCAGCTCACACCATACTGAACTCTAGTCTATACTCTAGTACTCAGGAGAGTTGTTCCTCTCTGTCTGTATCTTATCAGGGGTACATGATATAGATAGTGGGTTTCTCCTCAGCTCAGAACTCTAGTCTATACTCTAGTACTCAGGAGAGTTGTTCCTCTCTGTCTGTATCTTATCAGGGGTACATGATATAGATAGTGGGTTTCTCCTCAGCTCACACCATACTGAACTCTAGTCTATACTCTAGTACTCAGGAGAGTTGTTCCTCTCTGTCTGTATCTTATCAGGGTACATGATATAGATAGTGGGTTTCTCCTCAGCTCACACCATACTGAACTCTAGTCTATACTCTAGTACTCAGGAGAGTTGTTCCTCTCTGTCTGTATCTTATCAGGGGTACATGATATAGATAGTGGGTTTCTCCTCAGCTCACACCATACTGAACTCTAGTCTATACTCTAGTACTCAGGAGAGTTGTTCCTCTCTGTCTGTATCTTATCAGGGTACATGATATAGATAGTGGGTTTCTCCTCAGCTCACACCATACTGAACTCTAGTCTATACTCTAGTACTCAGGAGAGTTGTTCCTCTCTGTCTGTATCTTATCAGGGGTACATGATATAGATAGTGGGTTTCTCCTCAGCTCACACCATACTGAACTCTAGTCTATACTCTAGTACTCAGGAGAGTTGTTCCTCTCTGTCTGTATCTTATCAGGGGTACATGATATAGATAGTGCGTTTCTCCTCAGCTCACACCATACTGAACTCTAGTCTATACTCTAGTACTCAGGAGAGTTGTTCCTCTCTGTCTGTATCTTATCAGGGGTACATGATATAGATAGTGGGTTTCTCCTCAGCTCACACCATACTGAACTCTAGTCTATACTCTAGTACTCAGGAGAGTTGTTCCTCTCTGTCTGTATCTTATCAGGGGTACATGATATAGATAGTGGGTTTCTCCTCAGCTCACACCATACTGAACTCTAGTCTATACTCTAGTACTCAGGAGAGTTGTTCCTCTCTGTCTGTATCTTATCAGGGGTACATGATATAGATAGTGGGTTTCTCCTCAGCTCACACCATACTGAACTCTAGTCTATACTCTAGTACTCAGGAGAGTTGTTCCTCTCTGTCTGTATCTTATCAGGGGTACATGATATAGATAGTGGGTTTCTCCTCAGCTCACACCATACTGAACTCTAGTCTATACTCTAGTACTCAGGAGAGTTGTTCCTCTCTGTCTGTATCTTATCAGGGGTACATGATATAGATAGTGGGTTTCTCCTCAGCTCACACCATACTGAACTCTAGTCTATACTCTAGTACTCAGGAGAGTTGTTCCTCTCTGTCTGTATCTTATCAGGGGTACATGATATAGATAGTGGGTTTCTGTGCTGATTTCCTTGTAATGAAGAATCTTTCGATCAATCGATTAAATTGATTTCTAAATAAATTTAGCTCAAATCTGAAAGAGACACCTTTCGATGAGTGTGGCCTTCCTTGGTTATCCATGATCAGTCACCTATAAAAACTCTTCCATTATGTTTTGAAACCTTGACAAAAGAGTGTATTTAAGTGTATTTCCAATCATAGCCCCTGTAGCAGGGGCCAGGGCCAACTAACTTCTTCTTCTTCTGCCTCTGGCAGAGGGCTAGGACTGACTTGGTCCCCTGGCAGAGTGGATGAGGGCTGGAGGACTTGGTCCCCTGGCAGAGTGGATGAGGGCTGGAGGACTTGGTCCCCTGGCAGAGTGGATGAGGGCTGGAGGACTTGGTCCCCTGGCAGAGTGGATGAGGGCTGGAGGACTTGGTCCCCTGGCAGAGTGGATGAGGGCTGGAGGACTTGGTCCCCTGGCAGAGTGGATGAGGGCTGGAGGACTTGGTCCTCTGGCAGAGTGGATGAGGGCTGGAGGACTTGGTCCCCTGGCAGAGTGGATGAGGACTGGAGGACTTGGTCCCCTGGCAGAGTGGATGAGGGCTGGAGGACTTGGTCCCCTGGCAGAGTGGATGAGGGCTGGAGGACTTGGTCCCCTGGCAGAGTGGATGAGGGCTGGAGGACTTGGTCCCCTGGCAGAGTGGATGAGGGCTGGAGGACTTGGCCTTTTGGCTATACAGTAGAAAGGTGATCTCTGGGTGTTTTGTCCCGCTGTAATCAGACAGGAACATCATCCATCATGAGAGAGAGGCTATAACAGCCAGGTTACAATGGGAGATAAGATAAGGAGCAAGGTTACAGGAGCCCGGCCCAGACGGCCTCGCGGGGAGAGGTACAGCTCAGGTGACAGCCCAGGTAGGTTCCTCATTACATAGCCAGGCCTGGCCTACATGGCTAACTCTCCGCTGGCCTGGGAAGGCTAGAGTAAGCCAGGGCTGGAGTGTGAGGGCTCGATGCATGGTCACAAGCCACACTGCTATGCTGAATTGGTTTATGCTGAATTGGTTTTGTGGTGAATTGGTTTATGCTGCATTGGTTTTGTGGTGAATTGGTTTATGCTGAATTTGTTTTGTGGTGAATTGGTTTATGCTGAATTGGTTTCGTTGTGTATTGGTGTTGTGGTGAATTGGTGTTGTGGTGAATTGGTTTTGTGGTGAATTGGTTTTGTGGTGAATTGGTGTTGAGGTGAATTGGTTTTGTGGTGTATTGGTGTTGTGGTGAATTGGTTTTGTGGTGAATTGGTTTTGTTGTGAATTGGTTTTGTGGTGAATTGGTTTTGTGGTGAATTGGTGTTGTGGTGAATTGGTGTTGTGGTGAATTGGTGTTGTGGTGTATTGGTGTTGTGGTGAATTGGTGTTGTGGTGAATTGGTGTTGTGGTGAATTGGTGTTGAGGTGAATTGGTTTTGTGGTAAATTGGTTTTGTGGTGAATTGGTTTTGTGGTGAATTGGTTGGAATCAGCAGAGTCCTGGTTCGTAACCTGATAGAGGGGAACAAGTCCCTGGTTCGTAACCTGATAGAGTGGAACAAGTCCCTGGTTCGTAACCTGATAGAGTGGAACAAGTCCTTGGTTCGTAACCTGATAGAGTGGAACAAGTCCTTGCTTTGTAACCTGATAGAGTGGAACAAGTCCTTGGTTCGTAACCTGATAGAGTGGAACAAGTCCTTGGTTTGTAACCTGATAGAGTGGAACAAGTCCTTGGTTCGTAACCTGATAGAGTGGAACAAGTCCCTGGTTCGTAACCTGATAGAGTGGAACAAGTCCCTGGTTCGTAACCTGATAGAGTGGAACAAGTCCTTGGTTCGTAACCTGATAGAGTGGAACAAGTCCTTGGTTCGTAACCTGATAGAGTGGAACAAGTCCCTGGTTCGTAACCTGATAGAGTGGAACAAGTCCTGGTTCGTAACCTGATAGAGTGGAACAAGTCCTTGGTTCGAACAAGTCCTGGTTCGTAACCTGATAGAGTGGAACAAGTCCTGGAATTGGCAAAACACTGTAAAACATGAAGTCCTGATAGAGTGGAACAAGTCCTTGGTTCAGTGATGTATTACCTTGTATTGAAATGGAACAGTGTTCATCCTTGGTTTCATATCTAATAACCTGAAATACAACTGGAACAAAATAAAGTCCTTGGCCTACCTGGTTAAATAAAGGTGTTCTCAACTAACCTGATAGAGTGGAACAAGTCCTGGTTAAATAAAGTAACCTGATAAAGAGTGGAACAAGTCCTTGGTTCCTGGTAACCTGATAGAGTGGAACAAGTCCTTGGTTAAAGGTGTTCTCAACTAACCTGATTAAATAAAGGTGTTCTCAACTGTTCTCAACCTGATAAAGGTGAAATATATATATTTTTTTTAAATGGAACAAGTCCTTGGTTTGTAACCTGAATAAGTGGAACAAGTCCTTGGTTTGTAACCTGATAGAGTGGAACAAGTCCCTGGTTTGTAACCTGATAGAGTGGAACAAGTCCCTGGTTCGTAACCTGATAGAAGTGGAACAAGTCCTGTGTGGGTGGTTGTAACCTGATAAGACCCACAGTGGAACCAGCTCCCTGGTTCACTAACGCTGGTCGCTAATCCTAACTGAAATAAGCCTGAGTCACAATAGGCAAAGTGGAACTTGCCAAGTCCTTGGTTTGTAACCTGATAGAGTGGAACAAGTCCTTGGTTTGTAACCTGATAGAGTGGAACAAGTCCCTTGGTTTGTAACCTGATAGAGTGGAACAAGTCCTGGGAGGTTTCGTAACCTGAAATAACAGAGTGGAACAAGTCCCTTAAATTCGTTAACCTGATAAGTGGAACAACCTATTTTTGAGGGTTCGTAACCTGATAGAGTGGAACAAGTAATATTCCCTAAAAGAAAGTTTATTTTAATTAGACCAAGCCTTAAATACTGTGGAAAAACAAGTCCTGAAAGTTCTGTAACCTGATAGAGTGGAACATACTATCAGTCATATGGAAATTGATAAATGAACTGGCTAAAGATACTGTCATCCTACATTGGACCGGCTGCTGTCAGTGATACTGTGTCATATGGACACAATGGACTCTTGGTTTATCAAATGGGCACATTGTCAAGTTACTGGCTATGAGTGTTCAGTCATATGGACACATGACCGGCTGCCTTGTTACAATCTATACCTGGTTTATCAGTCATGGACACATTGGACATTGTTACTGGCTTAAATGAAATTGGTGTTTATCAACTAGCCTACCTGGTTAAATAAATTGTTCTCAACTGGCTATACCTGGTTTAAATCTTGGACAGGTGTTTACTCAACTGGCCATATGGACACATGGTTAAATAAAGATACTGTTCTCAACTAGCCTACCTGGTTAAATAAAGGTGTTCTATCAGTCATATGGACACATTGGGTCCTGCCTTGTTACTGGCTATAAGATCCTGGTTTATCAGCCTACCTGGTTAAATAAAGGTGTTCTCAACTGGCCTACCTGGTTAAATAAAGGTGTTCTCAACTAGCCTACCTGGTTAAATAAAGGTGTTCTCAACTAGCCTACCTGGTTAAATAAAGGTGTTCTCAAAGATAGCCTACCTGGTTAAATAAATACTGGTGTTCTCAACTAGCCTACCTGGTTAAATAAAGGTGTTCTCAACTATGCCTACCTGGTTAAATAAGATGTTTATCAACTAGCCTACCGGTTAAATAAGAACTGGTGTTCTCAACTAGCCTACCTGGTTAAATAAAGGTGTTCAGTCAACTAGCCTACCTGGTTAAATAAAGGTGTTCTCAACTAGCCTACCTGGTTAAATAAAGGTGTTCTCAACTAGCCTACCTGGTTAAATAAAGGTGTTCTCAACTAGCCTCACCCTGGTTAAATAAAGGTGTTCTCAACTAGCCTGCCTTGTTACTGGCTATAAGATACTGGTTTAAGTCATAAAATAAAGGAGGGATGTGTTTACTCAACTAGCCTACCTGGTTAAATAAAGGTGTTCTCAACTAGCCTACCCTGGTTAAATAAAGGTGTTCTCAACTAGCCTACCTATAAATAAAGGTGTATCAACTAGCCTACCTGGTTAAATAAAGGTGTTCTCAACTAGCCTACCTGGTTAAATAAAGGTGTTCTCAACTAGCCTACCTGGTTAAATAAAGGTGTTCTCAACTAGCTGCTACTTGTTACTGGTTAAATAAAGGTGTTCTCAACTAGCCTACCTGGTTAAATAAAGGTGTTCTCAACTAGCCTACCTGGTTAAATAAAGGTGTTCTCAACTAGCCTACCTGGTTAAATAAAGGTGTTCTCAACTAGCCTACCTGGTTAAATAAAGGTGTTCTCAACTAGCCTACCTGGTTAAATAAAGGTGTTTACTGGCTATAAATAATACTGGTGTATCAGTCATATGGCACATTGGTTAAATAAAGGTGTTCTCAACTAGCTTTAAGCTACTGGTTAAATAAAGGTGTTCTCAACTAGCCTACCTGGTTAAATAAAGGTGTTCTCAACTAGCCTACCTGGTTAAATAAAGGTGTTCTCAACTAGCCTACCTTGGTTAAATAAAGGTGTTCTCAACTAGCCTACCTGGTTAAATAAAGGTGTTCTCAACTAGCCTACACATTAAATAAAGGTGTTCTCAACTAGACCTGGTTAAATAAAGGTGTTCTCAACTAGCCTACCTGGTTAAATAAAGGTGTTCTCAACTAGCCTACCTGGTTAAATAAAGGTGTTCTCAACTAGCCTACCTGGTTAAATAAAGGTGTTCTCAACTAGCCTACCTGGTTAAATAAAGGTGTTCTCAACTAGCCTACCTGGTTAAATAAATACTGGTGTAAATATGGACCATTGGGCCGGCTGCCTTGTTACCTGGCTTAAGATACTGGTTTATCAATATGCCATTGTTACCGGCTGCCTTGTTACTGGCTATAACATAAAATCAATTGGAGTGCCTTAACTGGCTATAATACTGGTCTGGTTAAATTATCTATAAGATACTGGTTTACAGTCATATGGAACATTGGGCGGGATGATGTTTTGGCAAAGATACTGGTGTATCAGTCATATGGGCACATTGGGCGGGAGTCTGCTTAAGATCCCTAAATCACTGACATAAGATACTGGTGTATCAGTCATATGGACACATCAAGGGTGGTATGACTGCCTTGTTACTGGCTATAAGATACTGGTTTATCAGTCATATGGACACATTGGGTCGACTGCCTTGTTACTGGCTATAAGATATGGTTTATCAGTCATATGGACACATTGGACCGGCTGCCTTGTTACTGGCTATAAGATACTGGTTTATCAGTCAAATGGACATCAATGATGTTTACTGACTATAAGATACTGGTTTATCAGTCATATGGACACATTGGGCGGATGATGTTTACTGGCTCTGACAGTCATATGTTTGTTGGGCGGGATGATGTTTACTGGGATTGTGTGTTTCAGTCACACATTGGGTCGGCTGCCTTGTTACTTAAAGGTATCCAGGACAGCATTGGTCTGGCTATAAGATCCAGTCTATGGACAGGTGACAAACATAAGATCTGTCAGTCATATGGACACATTGGACCGTGGCTATAAGATTATCATCCCCTGTTACTGACAGAAGATGTGTCATGCACATTGTGTCACAGTTGGCTAAAGATACTGGTGTATCAGTGTTGGACCGTTTGTACTGGCTATAAGATCATCAGTCATATGGCACATTGACCATTGTTACTGTGTCAGTCATCACATTGCTGGGTTACTGACCTGGTTTATCAGTCATTGACATTTGTCCTTGTTACTGGCTATAAGATCTGGTGTATCAGATCTGGACACTGGCCTTGTTATCATAAGATACTGTTTATCAGACCACACCCGAAAGTGTCATATGGACACATCTGGATGTTTGAATATCTGGTGCCAATGGACTTGGGCCTGATAATACATCAGTCATATGGACATTGTTTGTTCTGGCACAAAAGATACTGGTTTATCAGTCATATGGACACATTGGACCGCTGCCTTGTTACTGGCTATAAGATACTGGTTTATCAGTCATATGGACACATTGGGCGGGATGTCTGTGTGTCTGGAAGTCACAAACAGATCTGTTACTGGCTAGGCCATCACTAACCACCACCCCTGGTCTGTGTGTCTGGAAGCACAAACAGATCTGGGGCCAGGCCATAACTAACCACCACCCCGAGTCTGTGTGTCTGGAAGGGTCTGGCTAAACTGGTAGATCAATATTATTCTCCCTTGTTACTGGCTATAAGATACTGGTTTATCAGTCATATGGACAATCTGACTGGCCAGGCCAGTCAATGGAACATTGGGCACCACCCCGAGTCTGTGTGTTTATTTGGACAGCACAAACAGATCTGGGGCCAGGCCATAACTAACCACCCCTATCTGTGTGTCTATGGACAGGATTTACTGGCTATAAGATTTAATCAGTCATGGACTAACCATGTCTAAAGATGGATGCCATTATTCAATCAGTCACAGGACACATTGGACCGGCTGCCTTGTTAATAAGATACTGGTATATCAGTCAATGACATTCTGTTTACAGAGAAAGACATCTGCTGGACAAATTACTGGTCCAGTGGGTTTAAGTGATGTTTATGTTAAGATACTGGTGTATCAGTTATGGACACATTGGGCCGGCTGCCTTGTTACCACAAAGTATCAGTCATATGGACACATTGGCCGGATGGCTATAAGTTTTCAGTCTATGGACAAATGCCTTAATACTGGATTTTATCAGTCATATGGATTACGATTAACAGTTAAGGGGTTGATGTTTACTGGCTATAAGATACTGGTGTATCAGTCATAATACATTGGACCGGCTGCCTTGTTACTGGCTATAAGATACTGGTTTATCAGTCATATGGACACATTGGAGGATGCCTTTTACTGGCTATAAGATACTGGTTTATCAGTCAAATGGACACATTGGACATTGCCTTGTTACTGACTATAAGATACTGGTTTATCAGTCATATGGGCACATTAACTGCCTTGTTACTGGCTATAAGATACTGGTTTGTCATATGGACACATTGGACCGGATGCCTTGTTACTGGCTATAAGATACTGGTTTATCAGTCATATGGACACATTGGGCGGGATGATTGTTTACTGGCTATAAGATACTGGTGTATCAGTCATATGGACACATTGGGCGGGATGATGTTTACTGGCTATAAGATACTGGTGTATCAGTCATATGGACACATTGGGCATATGGATAAGATACACATTATGGACCGGCTGCCTTGTTACTGGCTATAAGATACTGGTTTATCATTGTCATATGGACACATTGGACACATTGGACTGCCTTGTTACTGGCTATAAGATACTGGTTTATCAGTCATATGGACACATTGGGCGGGATGATGTTTACTGGCTATAAGATACTGGTTTATCAGTCATATGGACACATTGGACCGGCTGCCTTGTTACTGGCTATAAGATACTGGTATATCAGTCATATGGACACATTGGACCGGCTGCCTTGTTACTGGCTATAAGATACTGGTTTATCAGTCATATGGACACATTGGACCGGCTGCCTTGTTACTGGCTATAAGATACTGGTTTATCAGTCATATGGACACATTGGACCGGCTGCCTTGTTACTGGCTATAAGATACTGGTTTATGTTTACTGGCTATAAGATACTGGTTTATCAGTCATATGGACACATTGGACCGGCTGCCTTGTTACTGGCTATAAGATACTGGTTTATCAGTCATATGGACACATTGGACCGGCTGCCTTGTTACTGGCTATAAGATACTGGTTATCAGTCATATGGACACATTGGACCGGCTGCCTTGTTACTGGCTATAAGATACTGGTTTATCAGTCATATGGACACATTGGACCGGGATGATTGTTACTGGCTATAAGATACTGGTTTATCAGTCATATGGACACATTGGGCGGGATGATGTTTACTGGCTATAAGATACTGGTTTATCAGTCATATGGACACATTGGACCGGCTGCCTTGTTACTGGCTATAAGATACTGGTTTATCAGTCATATGGACACATTGGGCCGGGATGATGTGTTACTGGCTATAAGATACTGGTTTATCAGTCATATGGACACATTGGACCGGCTGCCTTGTTACTGGCTATAAGATACTGGTTTATCAGTCATATGGACACATTGGGAGGGATGATTGTTACTGGCTATAAGATACTGGTTTATCAGTCATATGGACACATTGGGCGGGATGATGTTTACTGGCTATAAGATACTGGTTTATCAGTCATATGGACACATTGGACCGGCTGCCTTGTTACTGGCTATAAGATACTGGTGTATCAGTCATATGGACAGTCATGGCTATAAGGACAGTCATTGGACACATTGGACCGGCTGCCTTGTTACTGGCTATAAGATACTGGTTTATCAGTCATATGGACACATTGGACCGGGATGATGCCTTGTTACTGGCTATAAGATACTGGTTTATCAGTCATATGGACACATTGGGCGGGATGATGTTTACTGGCTATAAGATACTGGTTTATCAGTCATATGGACACATTGGACCGGCTGCCTTGTTACTGGCTATAAGATACTGGTTATCAGTCATATGGACACATTGGACCGGCTGATTGTTACTGGCTATAAGATACTGGTGTATCAGTCATATGGACACATTGGGCGGGATGATGTTTACTGGCTATAAGATACTGGTTTATCAGTCATATGGACACATTGGGCGGCTGCCTTGTTACTGGCTATAAGATACTGGTGTATCAGTCATATGGACACATTGGGCGGGATGCCTTGTTACTGGCTATAAGATACTGGTGTATCAGTCATATGGACACATTGGGCAGGATGATGTTTACTGGCTATAAGATACTGGTTTATCAGTGATTGTTTACTGGCTATAAGATACTGGTTTATCAGTCATATGGACACATTGGGCGGGATGATGTTTACTGGCTATAAGATACTGGTTTATCAGTCATATGTACACATTGGACCGGCTGCCTTGTTACTGGCTATAAGATACTGGTTTATCAGTCATATGGACACATTGGGCGGGATGATGTTTACTGGCTATAAGATACTGGTTTATCAGTCATATGGACACATTGGACCGGCTGCCTTGTTACTGGCTATAAGATACTGGTTTATCAGTCATATGGACACATTGGGTTGGCTGCCTTGTTACTGGCTATAAGATACTGGTTTATCAGTCATCACATTGTGATGTTTACTGGCTATAAGATGGACAGTCATTGGACACATTGGGATGATGCCTTTTACTGGCTATAAGATACTGGTGTATCAGTCATATGGACACATTGGGCCGGCTGCCTGTTACTGGCTATAAGATACTGGTGTATCAGTCATATGGACACATTGGGCCGGCTGCCTTGTTACTGGCTATAAGATACTGGTTTATCAGTCATATGGACACATTGGTGGTTGGCTGCCTTGTTACTGGCTATAAGATACTGGTTTATCAGTCATATGGACACATTGGGCGGGATGATGTTTACTGGCTATAAGATACTGGTTTATCAGTCATATGGACACATTGGGCGGATGATTGTTACTGGCTATAAGATACTGGTGTATCAGTCATATGGACACATTGGGTTGGCTGCCTTGTTACTGGCTATAAGATACTGGTTTATCAGTCATATGGACACATTGGGCAGGATGATGTTTACTGGCTATAAGATACTGGTTTATGACTTGGGCCTTGTTACTGGCTATAAGATACTGGTTTATCAGTCATGGACTTGGGTTGGCTTTGTTACTGGCTATAAGATACTGGTGGTCATATGGACACATTGGGCAGGACTGCCTTGTTACTGGCTATAAGCTGTGGTATGACTTCCTTGTTACTGGCTATAAGCTGTGGTAAGGGTGGTATGACTGCCTTGTTACTGGCTATAAGCTGTGGTAAGGGTGGTATGACTGCCTTGTTACTGGCTATAAGCTGTGGTAAGGGTGGTATGACTGCCTTGTTACTGGCTATAAGCTGTGGTAAGGGTGGTATGACTGCCTTGTTACTGGCTATAAGCTGTGGTAATGGTATGGACACATTGTTACTGGCTATAAGGGATGATGTTTACTGGCTATAAGCTACCATGGTATGGACTGGCTATTGGGCTGTGGTAAGGATGATGTTTACTGGCTATAAGCTGTGGTAAGGGTGGTATGACTGCCTTGTTACTGGCTATAAGCTGTGGTAAGGGTGGTATGACTGCCTTGTTACTGGCTATAAGCTGTGGTAAGGGTGGTATGACTGCCTTGTTACTGGCTTAAGCTGTGGTATAACTGCTGTTACTGGCTATAAGCTGTGGTAAGGTGGTATGACTGCCTTGTTACTGGCTATAAGCTGTGGTAAGGGTGGTATGACTGCCTTGTTACTGGCTATAAGCTGTGGTAAGGGTGGGTATGACTGCCTTGTTACTGGCTATAAGCTGTGGTAAGGGTGGTATGACTGCCTTGTTACTGGCTATAAGCTGTGGTAAGGGTGGTATGACTGCCTTGTTACTGGCTATAAGCTGTGGTAAGGGTGGTATGACTGCCTTGTTACTGGCTATAAGCTGTGGTAAGGGTGGTATGACTGCCTTGTTACTGGCTATAAGCTGTGGTAAGGGTGGTATGACTGCCTTGTTACTGGCTATAAGCTGTGGTAAGGGTGGTATGACTGCCTTGTTACTGGCTATAAGCTGTGGTAAGGGTGGTATGACTGGCTTGTTACTGGCTATAAGCTGTGGTAAGGGTGGTATGACTGCCTTGTTACTGGCTATAAGCTGTGGTATGACTGGCTTGTTACTGGCTATAAGCTGTGGTAAGGGTGGTATGACTGCCTTGTTACTGGCTATAAGCTGTGGTAAGGGTGGTATGACTGCCTTGTTACTGGCTATAAGCTGTGGTAAGGGTGGTATGACTGCCTTGTTACTGGCTATAAGCTGTGGTAAGGGTGGTATGACTGCCTTGTTACTGGCTATAAGCTGTGGTAAGGGTGCCTTGTTACTGGCTATAAGCTGTGGTAAGGGTGCCTTGTTACTGGCTATAAGCTGTGGTAAGGGTGCCTTGTTACTGGCTATAAGCTGTGGTAAGGGTGCCTTGTTACTGGCTATAAGCTGTGGTATGACTGCCTTGTTACTGGCTATAAGCTGTGGTAAGGGTGCATTGGGCAGGCCGGGCCAGATGCCAGTTACAAGCGTTATTGTTGTTTTGTATTGAACTCTGAGTGACTCTTTAAGGAACATCTGTGTTCTGGACAGTCAGACGACACCATCATTGGCTGTATGTTTATGAGCGCCACAATGTGTATTGAAGACATTAAATATTGATTAAATTCAGATGACCTGGATATGAACTGGTTCATCTGCATGACAGTACATTTTAAACAACTCTTATACTGTTCGACACACCAACAGTTTATTCTGTTTCCTAATATAATAAGGCCGTTTACAGCTAGTGAGAATCTATCACGACCCCCCCCCCCATCCCAGACCCTGTAACAACACTAGCTAGAACCCCCCCACATCCCAGACCCTGTATCAACACTAGCTAGAACCCCCTACATCCCAGACCCTGTAACAACACTAGCTAGAACCCCCCACATCCCAGACCCTGTAACAACACTAGCTAGAACCCCCCCACATCCCAGACCCTGTATCAACACTAGCTAGAACCCCCCACATCCCAGACCCTGTATCAACACTAGCTAGAACCCCCCATCCCAGACCCTGTAACAACACGAACTAGAACCCTCCTCCCCCCACATCCCAGACCCTGTAACAACACTAGCTAGAACCCCCCCATCCCAGACACTAGCTAGAACCCCCCCCATCCCAGACCCTGTATCAACACTAGCTAGAACTTCCCCCATCCCAGACTCTGTATCAACACTAGCTAGAACCCCCCACATCCCAGACCCTGTAACAACACTAGCTAGAACCCCCACATCCCAGACCCTGTAACAACACTAGCTAGAACCCCCCACATCCCAGACCCTGTAACAACACTAGCTAGAATCCCCTACATCCCAGACCCTGTAACAACACTAGCTAGAACCCCCACATCCCAGACCCTGTAACAACACTAGCTAGAACCTCCCACCCCCATCCCAGACCCTGCATCAACACTAGCTAGAACCCCCCATCCCAGACCCTGTAACAACACTAGCTAGAACCCCTACATCCCAGACCCTGTAACAACACTAGCTAGAACCCCCACATCCCAGACCCTGTAACAACACTAGCTAGAACCCCCACATCCCAGACCCTGTAACAACATTAGCTAGAACCCCCCACATCCCAGACCCTGTAACAACACTAGCTAGAACCCCCTACATCCCAGACCCTGTAACAACACTAGCTAGAACCCCCACATCCCAGACCCTGTATCAACACTAGCTAGAACCTCCTACATCCCAGACCCTGTATCAACACTAGTTAGAACCCCCACATCCCAGACCCTGTAACAACACTAGCTAGAACCCCTACATCCCAGACCCTGTATCAACACTAGCTAGAACCCCCACATCCCAGACCCTGTATCAACACTAGCTAGAATCCCCCACATCCCAGACCCTGTATCAACACTAGCTAGAACCCCTCACATCCCAGACCCTGTATCAACACTAGCTAGAACCTCCTACATCCCAGACCCTGTATCAACACTAGCTAGAACCCCCCACATCCCAGACCCTGTAACAACACTAGCTAGAACCCCCCCATCCCAGACCCTGTAACAACACTAGCTAGAACCCCCACATCCCAGACCCTGTAACAACACTAGCTAGAACCCCCCATCCCAGACCCTGTAACAACACTAGCTAGAACCCCCCATCCCAGACCCTGTAACAACACTAGCAGCACCCCCCCATAATAAACCTTCTCCGTCTCAGTCAGCAGTAAATGGACTTTAAGCTAAGTCGTCCCAATGTTTAATGTACTTGGTGAAATGAGCTTACATGCCTGTGATATTTACTTAAGCAATTGATTTTCTCATTCTGATAATGATGGTCATCTCAGCAGATGGTGGTGGTGGGGGTCTATGAGGGGGAGAGGAAGTTTGGGAGGGGGTACGGAGGGGGAGAGGATGTTTGGGGGGTATGGAGGGGGAGAGGAGGTTTGAGAGGGGGTACGGAGGAGGTAATCCCCGTTGGCCTGTGGCTTGACACCTGCTATCCCCCACCCCCTCCACACCTCATCCCCATCCCTACCCTAAACGACTCCAAACCCTAAACGACTCCCTACCCTACACTACTCCATACCCTAAACGACTCCCTACCCTACATTACTCCCTACACTAAATGACTCCCTACCCTAAACGACTCCCTACCCTACACTACTCCATACCCTAAACGACTCCCTACCCTAAACTACTCCCTGCCCTAAATGAGTCCCTACCCTAAACGACTCCCTACCCTACACTACTCCCTGCCCTAAACGACTCCCTACCCTACACTACTCCCTTCCCTAAACTACTCCCTGCCCTAAACGACTCCCTACCCTAAACGACTCCCTACCCTAAACGACACCCTACCCTAAACGACTCCCTTCCCTATCCCTCCCTGTATCCCCCATCCCTCTTTTCTAGTCCCCTAACTAACCAACTCCAACCCCCCGGATCTCCTAAACGTACCCCCTTCAGCTTTTGTCTTCAGCCGTGTGTCGTGTGGTCGAGGCATGACTGATTCTTTAATCCGCAAGTGGCCGTGTCAGCAATCAGGAGATGAGAGACCTGGGGGTGGGGGTGAGGGAGGTGAGTAGGGAGGTGGGGGTCAGGGAGGGTGGGGGGGTGGGGGTGAGGGAGGTGAGTAGGTGAGGTGGGGGTCAGGGAGGGAGGTGAGTAGGGAGGTGGGGGTCAGGGAGGGTGGGGTGGGGGTGAGGGATGTGAGTAGTGAGGTGGGGGTCAGGGAGGGTGGGGGTGGGGGGGGTGAGGGAGGTGAGTAGTGAGGTGGGGGTCAGGGAGGGAGGTGAGTAGGGAGGTGGGGGTCAGGGAGGGTGGGGCGGGCGTGAGGGAGGTGAGTAGTGAGGTGGGGGGTCAGGGAGGGTGGGGGCGTGAGGGAGGTGAGTAGTGAGGTGGGGGTCAGGGAGGGTGGGGGTGGTGAGGGAGGTGGGTAGTGAGGTGGGGGTCAGGGAGGGTGGGGTGGGGGGGGCTGAGGGAGGTGATTAGGGAGGTGGGGGTCAGGGAGGGTGGGGGGGGTGAAACAATAACAATACCCATTGATAATTTCCTTTCCCTCAGAGAACTGCAACATATCCCAAAACACAATTACCAGTTAGATCAGATCTATAATAATTTACATATGTCACGAGCAACTTTGTTAAAATCTCTCAGATGTACCATGTACAGTTATGAACAATAACACAAAAATAAAGGTAATTTCCTCCTGATCTCCCGGCATTAACACTAATCTGCTTGTGTACTCCATATTTCCAGAAGGAACGAGCCTAATCTAGATTGTAATCTAATCCTGGGTGTATGGTGGGTGGTGGATAAAGAAGGGCTTTGATTCGCAGCCCCGAGACCAGGCTATAGGGAGGTGAACGGGGTGTAAACGCAATCAAATGACCAAACACTAGTACTCATTTTTATTGATCATGACTATTATTTTCAATTATTATTTCAATTAATTAGGTTTTCTTCCGCTGAAGAAGAGGAGGACCAAAATACAGCGTGGTTAGTGTTCAACATCTTTAATATAGACGATCAACAAGAACACTACAAAATGCAGCGTGGTTAGTGTTCAACATCTTTAATTTAGACGATAAACAAGAACACTACAAAATGCAACGTGGTTAGTGTTCAACATCTTTAATTTAGACGATAAACAAGAACACTACAAAATGCAGCGTGGTTAGTGTTCAACATCTTTAATTTAGACGATAAACAAGAACACTACAAAATGCAGCGTGGTTAGTGTTCAACATCTTTAATTTAGACGATAAACAAGAACACTACAAAATGCAACGTGGTTAGTGTTCAACATCTTTAATATAGACGATAAACAAGAACACTACAAAATGCAGCGTGGTTAGTGTTCAACATCTTTAATATAGACGATCAACAAGAACACTACAAAATACAAAACAACAAATGTGGAAAACCGAAACCGTCCTATCTGGTGCAATGACAGAAGACAATCACCCACAAAATACCCAAAGAACATGGCTGCCTAAATATGGTTCCCAATCAGAGACAACGACAGACAGCTAGCTGCCTCTAATTGAGAACCAATCTAGGCACCATAGACATACAAAACACCTAGAAAGAAAACAGCCCCATAAACATACAAAAACCCCTAGACCAGTAATAAAACACATAAATCCTCCATGTCACACCCTGACCTAACCAAAATAATAAAGAAAACAAAGACCAGGGCCTGACATTAAGAAGTGTTAGAATGTTCAGAATAAATTCCTATTTACAATGACAGCCTAGGAACAGTGGGTTAACTGCCTTGTTCAGGGGCAGAACGACAGATTTTTACCTCGTCAGCTCAGGGATTTGATCTAACAACCTTTACATTTACTAGTCCAACGCTCTAACCACTAGACTACCTGCTGGTTACTAGTCCAACGCTCTAACCACTAGGCTACCTGCTGGTTACTAGTCCAACACTCTAACCACTAGGCTACCTGCTGGTTACTAGTCCAACGCTCTAACCACTAGGCTACCTGCTGGTTACTAGTCCAACGCTCTAACCACTAGACTACCTGCTGGTTACTAGTCCAACGCTCTAACCACTAGGCTACCTGCTGGTTACTAGTCCAAACACAGGGAAATGTGTCTGGCTAAAACCCAGGGAAATGTGTCTGGCTAAAACCCAGGGAAATGTGTCTGGTTAAAACCCAGGGAAATGTGTCTGGCTAAAACCCAGGGAAATGTGTCTGGCTAAAACACAGGGAAATGTGTCTGGCTAAAACCCAGGGAAATGTGTCTGGCTAAAACCCAGGGAAATGTGTCTGGCTAAAACCCAGGGAAATGTGTCTGGCTAAAACACAGGGAAATGTGTCTAAAACCCAGGGAAATGTGTCTGGCTAAAACCCAGGGAAATGTGTCAAAACAGGGAAATGTGTCTGGCTAAAACACAGGGAAATGTGTCTGGCTAAAACACAGGGAAATGTGTCTGGCTAAAACCCAGGGAAATGTGTCTGGCTAAAACCCAGGGAAATGTGTCTGGCTAAAACACAGGGAAATGTGTCTGGCTAAAACACAGGGAAATGTGTCTGGCTAAAACCCAGGGAAATGTGTCTGGCTAAAACCCAGGGAAATGTGTCTGGCTAAAACCCAGGGAAATGTGTCTGGCTAAAACACAGGGAAATGTGTCTGGGTAAAACCCAGGGAAATGTGTCTGGCTAAAACCCAGGGAAATGTGTCTGGCTAAAACCCAGGGAAATGTGTCTGGCTAAAACACAGGGATACCTGGCACATACAGTATATAGTGTACATCCCAAGACACACATGGACAATACTTGACTTATTGTAACGATTCTCGTCCTCTTCTTCTGAGGAGGAGTAGTAAGAAGGATCAGAGGACCAATGAGCAGCGTGGTAACTGTCCGTATTGTATTTATTATATGAACACAAAACAAACGAGAACGAAACAGTCCTGAACGGTGAAATACAAAACACAGAGCAGAAAATAAACACCCACGAAACACAGGTGGAAAAAGGATACCTAAGTATGATTCTCAATCAGAGACAACTAACGACACCTGCCTCTGATTGAGAACCATACCAGGCCAAACTCAAAAACCAACATAGAAAAACGAACATAGACAACCCACCCAACTCACGCCCTGACCATACTAAAACAAAGACCTAAATAAAAGAACTAAGGTCAGAATGTGACACTTATAAACCACAGGACACACCGACAACACTTGACTTACAAACCACAGGACACACACCGACAACACTTGACTTACAAACCACAGGACACACACCGACAACACTTGACTTACAAACCACAGGACACACCGACAACACTTGACTTACAAACCACAGGACACACACCGACAACACTTGACTTACAAACCACAGGACACACCGACAACACTTGACTTACAAACCACAGGACACACACCGACAACACTTGACTTACAAACCACAGGACACACACAGACAACACTTGACTTACAAACCACAGGACACACACCGACAACACTTGACTTACAAACCACAGGACACACACCGACAACACTTGACTTACAAACCACAGGACACACCGACAACACTTGACTTACAAACCACAGGACACACCGACAACACTTGTCTTACAAACCACAGGACACACACCGACAACACTTGACTTACAAACCACAGGACACATGGACAACACTTGACTTACAAACCACAGGACACACCGACAACACTTGACTTACAAACCACAGGACACACACCGACAACACTTGACTTACAAACCACAGGACACACACCGACAACACTTGACTTACAAACCACAGGACACACCGACAACACTTGACTTACAAACCACAGGACACACCGACAACACTTGTCTTACAAACCACAGGACACACACCGACAACACTTGACTTACAAACCACAGGACACATGGACAACACTTGACTTACAAACCACAGGACACACCGACAACACTTGACTTACAAACCACAGGACACACCGACAACACTTGACTTACAAACCACAGGACACACCGACAACACTTAACTTACAAACCACAGGACACACCGACAACACTTAACTTATAAACCACAGGACACACAGACAACACTTGACTTACAAACCACAGGACACACACCGACAACACTTGATTTACAAACCACAGGACACACCGACAACACTTAACTTATAAACCACAGGACACACACCGACAACACTTAACTTATAAACCACAGGACACACCGACAACACTTAACTTATAAACCACAGGACACACACCGACAACACTTGACTTACAAACCACAGGACACACACCGACAACACTTGATTTACAAACCACAGGACACATGGACAACACTTGACTTACAAACCATACAAATCCCTGGTCATACTTCAGTCATAGTTCACAGACATACAGTATTGTCGTAAAATGGGGAAAGAGATGATACAGCCCCACCCAATTTTTCTGTATCTATCTAAAGAACCCCTAAGTCATCTCTTGTATCCTGTGTTGTTCTAAAGAACCCCTAATCAACTCCTGTTCTCCTGTGTTGTTCTAAAGAACCCCTAAGTCATCTCTTGTTCTCCTGTGTTGTTCTAAAGAACCCCTAAGTCATCTCTTGTTCTCCTGTGTTGTTCTAAATAACCCCTAAGTCATCTCTTGTTCTCCTGTGTTGTTCTAAAGAACCCCTAAGTCATCTCTTGTTCTCCTGTGTTGTTCTAAAGAACCCCTAATCAACTCCTGTTCTCCTGTGTTGTTCTAAAGAACCCCTAAGTCATCTCTTGTTCTCCTGTGTTGTTCTAAAGAACCCCTAAGTCATCTCTTGTTCTCCTGTGTTGTTCTAAAGAACCCCTAAGTCATCTCTTATGCTCCTGTGTTGTTCTAAAGAACCCCTAAGTCATCTCTTGTTCTCCTGTGTTGTTCTAAAGAACCCCTAAGTCAACTCTTATGCTCCTGTGTTGTTCTAAAGAACCCCTAAGCCATCTTTTGTTCTCCTGTGTTGCTCCTGTCTCTCCTGTCCTGACCTGCCCAGCATGCACTGCACCATACTGACTGCTCCTATCTCTCCTGTCCTGACCTGCCCAGCATGCACTGCACCATACTGACTGCTCCTCTCTCTCCTGTCCTGACGTACCCAGCATGCACTGCACCATACTGACTGCTCCTCTCTCTCCTGTCCTGACATACCCAGCATGCACTGCACCATACTGACTGCTCCTGTCTCTCCTGTCCTGACCTGCCCAGCTAGCACCATACTGACTGCTCCTATCTCTCCTGTCCTGACCTAGATCTCTGATGGTAAACAGCTGCTTCTCAAAGCCACGTGGTGCTGTCCTCAGCAGAACGGACGGCCCAGGGAGGAGGGTGGGAGGACACTGTGGCGCCCGGCCTCAGCCAGCAGGGTTAGGACTGTGTCCCAAATGACACCCTATTCCCTACATAGTGCCCTATCAGAGAGGGGAGAGTCCCTAAGGGCCCTGGTCAAAGGGAGTGCACTATATGGGGAACGGGAAGCCGTTTGGGATGCATCCTAGGTCAGCCGCTCAGCGCTTGGCTGGAGGAGAGGAGATCAGTGTCAGATTGGAGCTTCGCTGAGCCCTTTGACGGAGCTCACATCGCCTGGCTAGTTTAGGAGATCCCCCCCCCACCCACCCAGACACTTAACACAGCCAACTGCCGTGCTGCTAGTACAGACGTGTGAGAAGAGTGCACGATTATGGCACACGCACCTCTTATGGATCAGAGGCAACTTTCACGCAGCAGCCCCTGAATGGTCAGCCACCTGCCTGCTTTTAGGTGCCCTTCAGCAAGCAGGCTTACTGTGGCTGCGTCCCAAATGACATCCTTTCCCCTACATAGTGCATCACTTTTTATCAGTACCCATAGGTAATAAGCTACTGGTGAAAAGTAGTGCACTATATAGGGAATATTTATTTTCATCTAACTTTTATTTAACTGGGCAAGTCAGTTAAGAACAAATTCTTATTTTACAATGACAGCCTACCACGGCCAAACCCTCCCCTAACCCGGACAACGCCGGGACAATTGTACGCCACCCTATGGGACTGCCGATCACGGTTGGTTGTGATACAGACCGGGATCAAACCAGGGTCTGTAGTGACCCATCCATCACTACGATGCAGTGCCTTAGACCGCTGCGCCACTCGGGAGCCCAAAGGGTGCCAATTATTTCCCAAATGGCACCATATACCCTGGCTTTGGTCAAAACCAGGACAGGAGCAGTCAGGAGCAGTCAGTATGGTGCAGTGCATGCTGGGTACGTCAGGACAGGAGAGAGAGGAGCAGTCAGTATGGTGCAGTGCATGCTGGGTACGTCAGGACAGGAGAGAGTGGAGCAGTCAGTATGGTGCAGTGCATGCTGGGTACGTCAGGACAGGAGAGAGAGGAGCAGTCAGTATGGTGCAGTGCATGCTGGGTATGTCAGGACAGGAGAAGTCAGTATGGTGCAGTGCATGCTGGGTATGTCAGGACAGGAGAGAGAGGAGCAGTCAGTATGGTGCAGTGCATGCTGGGTATGTCAGGACAGGAGAGACAGGAGCAGTCAGTATGGTGCAGTGCATGCTGGGTATGTCAGGACAGGAGAAGTCAGTATGGTGCAGTGCATGCTGGGTATGTCAGGTCAGGAGAGAGAGGAGCAGTCAGTATGGTGCAGTGCATGCTGGGTATGTCAGGACAGGAGAGATAGGGTCTGACTCCTGGTCAAATGTGGTGTACAATAGGGATTAGGGTGCCATTTGAGACAGAGGCCCATAACGAAAATGATCTGTAATATACAGTAACTAAAACTAAGTCAACAAATACTAGTGGCCGTAGGAATATAAAATACCCGTCTGTGTTTGTCAAGTGTGCCCCTCATTTAGCACAGTGCTGTCTGGACAGGACAGACAGGCAGGGTGTCAGTGCAGGTTAAGGCTGAGATGAGATACTACTACACTACTGGTTGAGTGTGACCTGACTTCAGTACAGTGCTGTCTGGACAGGACAGACAGGCAGGGTGTCAGTGCAGGTTAAGGCTGAGATGAGATACTACTACACTACTGGTTGAGTGTGACCTGACTTCAGCACAGTGCTGGACAGTACAGACAGGCAGGCAGGGTGTCAGTGCAGGTTAAGGCTGAGATGAGATACTACTACACTACTGGTTGAGTGTGACATGACTTCAGCACAGTGCTGTCTGGACAGGACAGACAGGCAGGGTGTCAGTGCAGGTTAAGGCTGAGATGAGATACTACTACACTACTGGTTGAGTGTGACCTGACTTCAGCACAGTGCTGGCTGGACAGGACAGGCAGGCAGGGTGTCAGTGCAGGTTAAGGCTGAGATGAGATACTACTACACTACTGGTTGGGTGTGACCTGACTTTAGAAGCCAGGGCACTTAGTTGCCTCTCTTGCTATTTGGGACATGCATGCAGTCAGGCATTCGGGAAAGTATTCAGACCCCTTCACTTCTCCCAAATTTTGTTACCTTATTCTAAAATGGATTAAATTGTTTCCCCCCCTCATCAATCTACACACAATACCCTATAATGACATCACAATACCCCATAATGACATCACAATACCCTATAATGACATCACAATACCCTATAATGAAAAAACAAAAACATGTTTTTGCAAATTTAACAAATGTATAACAAAAATAAAAACGGAAATACCACATTTACATTAGTATTCAAACCCTTTACTCAGTACTTTGTTAAAGCACCTTTGGCAGTGATTACAGCCTTGAGTTTTCTTGGGTATGAAGCTACAAGCTTGGCACACCTGTACTTGGGGAGTTTCTCCCATTCTTCTCTGCAGATCCTCTCAAGCTCTGTCAGATTGGATGGGGAACGTCGCTGCACAATTATATTCAGGTCTCTCCAGAGATGTTTGATCAGGTTCAAGTCTGGGCTCTGGCAGGGCCACTCAAAAACATTCAGAGACTTGTCCCAATGCCACTCCTGCGTTGTCTTGGCTGTGTACTTAGGGTTGTTGTCCTGTTGGAAGGTGAAGCTTCGCCCTAGTCTGAGGCCCTGAGTGCTCTGGAGCAGGTTTTCATCAAGGATCTCTCTGTACTTTGCCACGTTCATCTTTCCCTCAATCCTGACTAGTCTCCCAGTCAAAGCCGCTGAAAAACATCCCCACAGCATGATGCAGCCACCACCATGCTTCACCGTAGGGATGGTGCCAGGTTTCCTCCAGATGTGATGCTTGGCATTCAGGCCAAATTATTTACTAATGGTTTCATCAAACCATGTTTCACATGGTATGAGTCCTTTAGGTGCCTTTTGGCTCCAAACTACAAGCCATTTGACACTCTTCCATGAAAGCCTGATTGGTGGAGTGCTGCAGAGATGGTTGTCCTTCTGGAAGGTTCTCCCATCTCCACAGAGGAACTCTGGTGCTCTGTCAGAGTGACCATCGGGTTCTTGGTCATCTTCCTGACCAAGGACCTTCTCCTCCGATTGCTCAGTTTGACCGGGCGGCCAGCTCTAGGAAGAGTCTTGGTGGTTCCAAACTTCTTCCATTTAAGAATGATGGAGGCCACTGTGTTCTTGGGGACCTTCAATGCTGCAGAAATGTTTTGGTTCCCTTTCCCAGATCTGTGCCTCAACACAATCCTGTCTCGGAGCTCTACAGACAATTCCTTCATCCTCATGGCTTGGTTTTTGCTCTGATATGCACTGTCAACTGTGGGACCTTATATAGACAGGTGTGTGCCTTTCCAAATCATGTCCAATCAATTGAATTTACCACAGGTGGACTCCAAGTTGTAGAAACATCTCAAAGATGATCAATGGAAACAGGATGCAGCTGAGCTCAATTTAGAGTCTCATAGCAAAGGGTCTGAATACTTATGTAAATAAGGTATCTGATTAATTTTATTTTATACATTTGCAAAAATTTCTAAAAACCTGTTTTTCGCTTTGTCATTACCGTAAAGGTTGCTAGATCAAATCCCTGAGCTGACGAGGTAAAAATCTGTCATTCTGCCCCTGAACAAGGCAGTTAACCAACTGTTCCTAAGCCCCCGTTGTAAATAAGAATTTGTTCTTAACTGACTTGCCTAGTTAAATAAAGATAATATAAATAAAATAAATGACATTAACTGATTGATTAAAGGACAAGACCATCAACAAGGTCACATTTTCCTCAAACAATCATTATCGTGTACATGAGTCCAGATCCTGCAGTAAGCTGAGTGAAGAGGTGGCGTGAGCTTTGTCCGGGGTGGAGGAGGTGGGGTGTTGGTGGGACGGCCCGAGCTTTTCCACCTGACGCACAGGTAAGAGGCTCAAGATCCATCGTACAGAAGGCATTATCACCTGGTTAACATAACACTCCCTCAACACACACACATTGATGTCTGGACCACCACACTGCCACAGTCAGCACTCATACTAAGTACTTTATTAGACTTATATATTAAATACGTGTTCGGTTATGAATCATTTGTTATACAGTAGTAATGAATTGATACAGGAATATCAGAAACATGAATATATTAAAACAATTAAAAAATTTAAAAAACATAGAAAAAGGTAAATATGTAAATCATTAAGGAAATAAAATGATAATAAATCAATATGATTGTACTGTAACAGAGCAGTCTTGGTGTGATTCAGGGCATGTCCTGTATGTGAAATATAAACATTCATTAATATCGTTACATCACAACCCAACGGCTCTAATCATTCGTTGAATTCTAATATTAGGCTCCTCCCCACTCCCATTCCTAATCTCTTTGTCTTGCCATAATCTCTGCCCTGCTCATCTAAGCAAGTCTGCACAACTCGTGTTGCTATCATCTGTCCTGCTGTAACCAGGTGTGTTGTTACGTAAAGTGTTCTACCTGTCTAACTAACAGCAGGTGGTCATACTGTGAACAACAGGTACAGTGGACAGATAGGATCATTTTCTATATAGAGACCGGAGATCGTCTTTGGGTCAAGGATTTGGCTGTAAGTCCCATGGTCACATTCGTAGGTGTAAATGTTATGAAGATTTGAATGTACTGTACTGTACATAAACCAAATGCTTCCAAGTATCGCTGAGATATCACATTTGCTTTCTATCGACCCGATCTTTACAATTCCCCCACTTTCTTATTCTTGGCAACTTTAATAATGGAATAAAACATTTAAAACAAATCTGATATTTAAGTGAAATGAATGATTTTACACTCAAATTAATATTAGAAAGTGTTTAAAAACCATTCTGTCCTACCCTACAGAACATCCCTAAAAATGTATGTCACTCCAAACACCTGGCTTTTCTACCAAATGATGCAAGGTAAAGAGTTGTAACTGTTGCAGATCCAGACACAAGCTTATTCTTTTTTGAACAAGTCAGGATACTGTCTTAAATCCTTACAGGGATCATTAGCAGATCTTCTATCTGTGTCACGGCTTTCTTCTGTTGAAGGAGAGGCGGACCAAAACGCAGCCTGGTTATTTTGATACATCACGGCTTTCTTCTGTTGAAGGAGAGGCGGACCAAAACGCAGCCTGGTTATTTTGATACATCACGGCTTTCTTCTGTTGAAGGAGAGGCGGACCAAAACGCAGCCTGGTTATTTTGATACATCACGGCTTTCTTCTGTTGAAGGAGAGGCGGACCAAAACGCAGCCTGGTTATTTTGATACATCACGGCTTTCTTCTGTTGAAGGAGAGGCGGACCAAAACGCAGCCTGGTTATTTTGATACATCACGGCTTTCTTCTGTTGAAGGAGAGGCGGACCAAAACGCAGCCTGGTTATTTTGATACATCACGGCTTTCTTCTGTTGAAGGAGAGGCGGACCAAAACGCAGCCTGGTTATTTTGATACATCACGGCTTTCTTCTGTTGAAGGAGAGGCGGACCAAAACGCAGCCTGGTTATTTTGATACATCACGGCTTTCTTCTGTTGAAGGAGAGGCGGACCAAAACGCAGCCTGGTTATTTTGATACATCACGGCTTTCTTCTGTTGAAGGAGAGGCGGACCAAAACGCAGCCTGGTTATTTTGATACATCACGGCTTTCTTCTGTTGAAGGAGAGGCGGACCAAAACGCAGCGTGGTTATTTTGATACATCACGGCTTTCTTCTGTTGAAGGAGAGGCGGACCAAAACGCAGCCTGGTTATTTTGATACATCACGGCTTTCTTCTGTTGAAGGAGAGGCGGACCAAAACGCAGCGTGGTTATTTTGATACATCACGGCTTTCTTCTGTTGAAGGAGAGGCGGACCAAAACGCAGCCTGGTTATTTTGATACATCACGGCTTTCTTCTGTTGAAGGAGAGGCGGACCAAAACGCAGCCTGGTTATTTTGATACATCACGGCTTTCTTCTGTTGAAGGAGAGGCGGACCAAAACGCAGCCTGGTTATTTTGATACATCACGGCTTTCTTCTGTTGAAGGAGAGGCGGACCAAAACGCAGCCTGGTTATTTTGATACATCACGGCTTTCTTCTGTTGAAGGAGAGGCGGACCAAAACGCAGCCTGGTTATTTTGATACATCACGGCTTTCTTCTGTTGAAGGAGAGGCGGACCAAAACGCAGCCTGGTTATTTTGATACATCACGGCTTTCTTCTGTTGAAGGAGAGGCGGACCAAAACGCAGCCTGGTTATTTTGATACATCACGGCTTTCTTCTGTTGAAGGAGAGGCGGACCAAAACGCAGCTTGGTTATTTTGATACATCACAGCTTTCTTCTGTTGAAGGAGAGGCGGACCAAAACGCAGCCTGGTTATTTTGATACATCACGGCTTTCTTCTGTTGAAGGAGAGGCGGACCAAAACGCAGCGTGGTTATTTTGATACATCACGGCTTTCTTCTGTTGAAGATGATAAAAACGAAGCCTGGTTATTTTGATACAAAACAAGAACTTTCTTCTGTTGAAAACCAAAACAGCCCAATACACACCTTTCTTCTGTTGAAGGAACAAACACAAAACAGCCCTATCTGGTTAACAAACACAAAGACAGCCCTTCTGTTGAAGGAACACAAAACGACAGCCCTATCTGGTGTAACAAACACAAAGACAGCCCTATCTGGTGTAAAAACACAAAGACAGCCCTATTGTGATACAAAAGACAAAGACAGCCCTATCTGGTGTAAAAACAATATACAAAGACAGCCCTATCTGGTGTAAAAAAGACAAAACACAAAGACAGCCCTATCTGGTGTAACAAACACAAAGACAGCCCTATCTGGTGTAACAAACACAAAGACAGCCCTATCTGGTGTAACAAACACAAAGACAGCCCTATCTGGTGTAACAAACACAAAGACAGCCCTATCTGGTGTAACAAACACAAAGACAGCCCTATCTGGTGTAACAAACACAAAGACAGCCCTATCTGGTGTAACAAACACAAAGACAGCCCTGTCTGGTGTAACAAACACAAAGACAGCCCTATCTGGTGTAACAAACACAAAGACAGCCCTATCTGGTGTAACAAACACAAAGACAGCCCTATCTGGTGTAACAAACACAAAGACAGCCCTATCTGGTGTAACAAACACAAAGACAGCCCTATCTGGTGTAACAAACACAAAGACAGCCCTATCTGGTGTAACAAACACAAAGACAGCCCTATCTGGTGTAACAAACACAAAGACAGCCCTATCTGGTGTAACAAACACAAAGACAGCCCTATCTGGTGTAACAAACACAAAGACAGCCCTATCTGGTGTAACAAACACAAAGACAGCCCTATCTGGTGTAACAAACACAAAGACAGCCCTATCTGGTGTAACAAACACAAAGACAGCCCTATCTGGTGTAACAAACACAAAGACAGCCCTATCTGGTGTAACAAACACAAAGACAGCCCTATCTGGTGTAACAAACACAAAGACAGCCCTATCTGGTGTAACAAACACAAAGACAGCCCTATCTGGTGTAACAAACACAAAGACAGCCCTATCTGGTGTAACAAACACAAAGACAGCCCTATCTGGTGTAACAAACACAAAGACAGCCCTATCTGGTGTAACAAACACAAAGACAGCCCTATCTGGTGTAACAAACACAAAGACAGCCCTATCTGGTGTAACAAACACAAAGACAGCCCTATCTGGTGTAACAAACACAAAGACAGCCCTATCTGGTGTAACAAACACAAAGACAGCCCTATCTGGTGTAACAAACACAAAGACAGCCCTATCTGGTGTAACAAACACAAAGACAGCCCTATCTGGTGTAACAAACACAAAGACAGCCCTATCTGGTGTAACAAACACAAAGACAGCCCTATCTGGTGTAACAAACACAAAGACAGCCCTATCTGGTGTAACAAACACAAAGACAGCCCTATCTGGTGTAACAAACACAAAGACAGCCCTATCTGGTGTAACAAACACAAAGACAGCCCTATCTGGTGTACCAAACACAAAGACAGCCCTATCTGGTGTAACAAACACAAAGACAGCCCTATCTGGTGTAACAAACACAAAGACAGCCCTGAACAATCAAACACAAAGACAGCCCTATCTGGTGTAACAAACACAAAGACAGCCCTATCTGGTGTAACAAACACAAAGACAGCCCTATCTGGTGTAACAAACACAAAGACAGCCCTATCTGGTGTAACAAACACAAAGACAGCCCTATCTGGTGTAACAAACACAAAGACAGGAACAATCACCCACAAAACAGCCCTATCTGGTGTAACAAACACAAAGACAGCCCTATCTGGTGTAACAAACACAAAGACAGGAACAATCACCCACAAAACAGCCCTATCTGGTGTAACAAACACAAAGACAGCCCTAGGAACAAACCCACAAAACAGCCCTATCTGGTGTAACAAACACAAAGACAGCCCAATCTGGTGTAACAAACACAAAGACAGCCCTATCTGGTGTAACAAACACAAAGACAGGAACAATCACACAAAACAGCCCTATCTGGTGTAACAAACACAAAGACAGGAACAAACCACAAAACAGCCCTATCTGGTGTAACAAACACAAAGACAGGAACAATCACCCACAAAACAGCCCTATCTGGTGTAACAAACACAAAGACAGCCCTATCTGGTGTAACAAACACAAAACAGCCCTATCTGGTGTAACAAACACAAAGAAGCCCTAGGAACAAACACAAAACAGCCCTATCTGGTGTAACAAACACAAAGACAGCCCTATCACCCACAAAAGACAGCCCTATCTGGTGTAACAAACACAAAGACAGGAACAATCACCCACAAAACAGCCCTATCTGGTGTAACAAACACAAAGACAGGAACAATCACCCACAAAACAGCCCTATCTGGTGTAACAAACACAAAGACAGGAACAATCAACAAACACAAAACAGCCCTATCTGGTGTAACAAACACAAAGACAGGAACAATCAACAAAACCCAACAAAACAGCCCTATCTGGTGTAACAAACACAAAGACAGCCCTATCTGGTGTAACAAACACAAAGACAGCCCTATCTGGTGTAACAAACACAAAGACAGCCCTACTGGTGTAATCAACACAAAGACAGCCCTATCTGGTGTAACAAACACAAAGACAGCAATCACCCACAAAACCCACAAAACAGCCCTATCTGGTGTAACAAACACAAAGACAGCCCAATCACCCACAAAACACAAAACAGCCCTATCTGGTGTAACAAACACAAAGACAGGAACAATCACCCACAAAACAGCCCTATCTGGTGTAACAAACACAAAGACAGGAACAATCACCCACAAAACAGCCCTATCTGGTGTAACAAACACAAAGACAGGAACAATCACCAAACACAAAACAGCCCTATCTGGTGTAACAAACACAAAGACAGGAACAATCACCCACAAAACAGCCCTATCTGGTGTAACAAACACAAAGACAGGAACAATCACCCACAAAACAGCCCTATCTGGTGTAACAAACACAAAGACAGGAACAATCACCCACAAAACAGCCCTATCTGGTGTAACAAACACAAAGACAGGAACAATCACCCACAAAACAGCCCTATCTGGTGTAACAAACACAAAGACAGCCCTATCAATCACCCACAAAACAGCCCTATCTGGTGTAACAAACACAAAGACAGCCCTGTCTGGTGTAATCACCCACAAAACAGCCCTATCTGGTGTAACAAACACAAAGACAGCCCAATCTGGTGTAACAAACACAAAGACAGCCCTATCTGGTGTAACAAACACAAAGACAGCCCCACAATCACCAAACAAAAGACAGCCCTATCTGGTGTAACAAACACAAAGACAGCCAATCACCCACAAAACAGCCCTATCTGGTGTAACAAACACAAAGACAGGAACAATCACCCACAAAACAGCCCTATCTGGTGTAACAAACACAAAGACAGCCAATCACCAAACACAAAACAGCCCTATCTGGTGTAACAAACACAAAGACAGGAACAATCACCCACAAAACAGCCCTATCTGGTGTAACAAACACAAAGACAGGAACAATCACCCACAAAACAGCCCTATCTGGTGTAACAAACACAAAGACAGGAACAATCACCCACAAAACAGCCCTATCTGGTGTAACAAACACAAAGACAGGAACAATCACCCACAAAACAGCCCTATCTGGTGTAACAAACACAAAGACAGGAACAATCACCCACAAAACAGCCCTATCTGGTGTAACAAACACAAAGACAGGAACAATCACCCACAAAACAGCCCTATCTGGTGTAAACAAACACAAAGACAGGAACAATCACCCACAAAACAGCCCTATCTGGTGTAACAAACACAAAGACAGGAACAATCACCCACAAAACAGCCCTATCTGGTGTAACAAACACAAAGACAGGAACAATCACCCACAACACAAAACAGCCCTATCTGGTGTAACAAACACAAAGACAGCCCTATCTGGTGTAACAAACACAAAGACAGCCCTATCTGGTGTAACAAACACAAAGACAGGAACAATCACCCACAAAACAGCCCTATCTGGTGTAACAAACACAAAGACAGGAACAATCACCCACAAAACACAAAACAGCCCTATCTGGTGTAACAAACACAAAGACAGGAACAATCACCCACAACAAACACAAAACAGCCCTATCTGGTGTAACAAACACAAAGACAGGAACAATCACCCACAAAACAGCCCTCTGGTGTAACAAACACAAAGACAGGAACAATCACCCACAAAACAGCCCTATCTGGTGTAACAAACACAAAGACAGGAACAATCACCAAACACAAAACAGCCCTATCTGGTGTAACAAACACAAAGACAGGAACAATCACCAAACACAAAACAGCCCTATCTGGTGTAACAAACACAAAGACAGGAACAATCACCCACAAAACAGCCCTATCTGGTGTAACAAACACAAAGACAGGAACAATCACCCACAAAACAGCCCTATCTGGTGTAACAAACACAAAGACAGGAACAATCACCCACAAAACAGCCCTATCTGGTGTAACAAACACAAAGACAGCCCAATCACCCACAAAACAGCCCTATCTGGTGTAACAAACACAAAGACAGGAACAATCACCCACAAAACCCAACACAAAACAGCCCTATCTGGTGTAACAAACACAAAGACAGGAACAATCACCCACAAAACCCAACACAAAACAGCCCTATCTGGTGTAACAAACACAAAGACAGGAACAATCACCCACAAAACAGCCCTATCTGGTGTAACAAACACAAAGACAGGAACAATCACCCACAAAACAGCCCTATCTGGTGTAACAAACACAAAGACAGGAACAATCACCCACAAAACAGCCCTATCTGGTGTAACAAACACAAAGACAGGAACAATCACACAAAACAGCCCTATCTGGTGTAACAAACACAAAGACAGGAACAATCACCCACAAAAGACAGCCCTATCTGGTGTAACAAACACAAAGACAGGAACAATCACCCACAAAACAGCCCTATCTGGTGTAACAAACACAAAGACAGCCCTATCTGAACAATCACCCACAAAACAGCCCTATCTGGTGTAACAAACACAAAGACAGGAACAATCACCCACAAAACAGCCCTATCTGGTGTAACAAACACAAAGACAGGAACAATCACCCACAAAACAGCCCTATCTGGTGTAACAAACACAAAGACAGGAACAATCACCCACAAAACAGCCCTATCTGGTGTAACAAACACAAAGACAGGAACAATCACCCACAAAACAGCCCTATCTGGTGTAACAAACACAAAGACAGGAACAATCACCCACAAAACCCAACACAAAACAGCCCTATCTGGTGTAACAAACACAAAGACAGCCAATCACCCTGGTGTAACAAACACAAAGACAGCCCTATCTGGTGTAACAAACACAAAGACAGGAACAATCACCCACAAAACAGCCCTATCTGGTGTAACAAACACAAAGACAGGAACAATCACCCACAAAACAGCCCTATCTGGTGTAACAAACACAAAGACAGCCCCCATCAAAACCCAACACAAAACAGCCCTATCTGGTGTAACAAACACAAAGACAGGAACAATCACCCACAAAACACAAAACAGCCCTGTCTGGTGTAACAAACACAAAGACAGGAACAATCACCCACAAACCCACAAAAAACAGCCCTATCTGGTGTAACAAACACAAAGACAGGAACAATCACCCACAAACACACAAAACAGCCCTATCTGGTGTAACAAACACAAAGACAGGAACAATCACCCACAAAACAGCCCTATCTGGTGTAACAAACACAAAGACAGGAACAATCACCCACAAAACAGCCCTATCTGGTGTAACAAACACAAAGACAGGAACAATCACCCATCAAACCCAACACAAAACAGCCCTATCTGGTGTAACAAACACAAAGACAGGAACAATCCCACCCAACAAAAACAGCCCTATCTGGTGTAACAAACACAAAGACAGGAACAATCACCCACAAAACAGCCCTATCTGGTGTAACAAACACAAAGACAGGAACAATCACCCACAAAACAGCCCTATCTGGTGTAACAAACACAAAGACAGGAACAATCACCCACAAACAGCCCTATCTGGTGTAACAAACACAAAGACAGGAACAATCACACAAAACAGCCCTATCTGGTGTAACAAACACAAAGACAGGAACAATCACCCACAAAACAGCCCTATCTGGTGTAACAAACACAAAGACAGGAACAATCACCCACAAAACAGCCCTATCTGGTGTAACAAACACAAAGACAGCAATCACCCACAAAACAGCCCCTATCTGGTGTAACAAACACAAAGACAGGAACAATCACCCACAAAAAACACAAAACAGCCCTATCTGGTGTAACAAACACAAAGACAGGAACAATCACCCACAAAACCCAACACAAAACAGCCCTATCTGGTGTAACAAACACAAAGACAGAACAATCACCCAAAACAAACACAAAACAGCCCTATCTGGTGTAACAAACACAAAGACAGGAACAATCACCCACAAAACAACACAAAACAGCCCTATCTGGTGTAACAAACACAAAGACAGGAACAATCAACAAACCCACAAAAACAGCCCTATCTGGTGTAACAAACACAAAGACAGCCAATCACCCACAAACACAAAACAGCCCTATCTGGTGTAACAAACACAAAGACAGCCCTGAACAATCACCCACAAAACAGCCCTGTCTGGTGTAACAAACAAAACAGCCCTATCTGGTGTAACAAACACAAAGACAGGAACAATCACCCACAAAACCCAACACAAAACAGCCCTATCTGGTGTAACAAACACAAAGACAGGAACAATCACCCACAAAACAGCCCTATCTGGTGTAACAAACACAAAGACAGGAACAATCACCCACAAAAAACACAAAACAGCCCTATCTGGTGTAACAAACACAAAGACAGGAACAATCACCCACAAAACCCAACACAAAGACAGCCCTATCTGGTGTAACAAACACAAAGACAGGAACAATCACCCACAAAACAAAACAGCCCTATCTGGTGTAACAAACACAAAGACAGGAACAATCACCCACAAAACAAACACAAAACAGCCCTATCTGGTGTAACAAACACAAAGACAGGAACAATCACCCACAAAACCCAACACAAAACAGCCCTATCTGGTGTAACAAACACAAAGACAGGAACAATCACCCACAAAACCCAACACAAAACAGCCCTATCTGGTGTAACAAACACAAAGACAGGAACAATCACCCACAAAACAGCCCTATCTGGTGTAACAAACACAAAGACAGGAACAATCACCCACAAAACCCAACACAAAACAGCCCTATCTGGTGTAACAAACACAAAGACAGGAACAATCACCCACAAAACCCAACACAAAACAGCCCTATCTGGTGTAACAAACACAAAGACAGGAACAATCACCCACAAAACCCAACACAAAACAGCCCTATCTGGTGTAACAAACACAAAGACAGGAACAATCACCCACAAAACCCAACACAAAACAGCCCTATCTGGTGTAACAAACACAAAGACAGGAACAATCACCCACAAAAACACAAAACAGCCCTATCTGGTGTAACAAACACAAAGACAGGAACAATCACCCACAAAACCCAACACAAAACAGCCCTATCTGGTGTAACAAACACAAAGACAGGAACAATCACCCACAAAACAGCCCTATCTGGTGTAACAAACACAAAGACAGGAACAATCACCCACAAAACCCAACACAAAACAGCCCTATCTGGTGTAACAAACACAAAGACAGGAACAATCACCCACAAAACAGCCCTATCTGGTGTAAACAAAAAGACAGGAACAATCACCCACAAAAACAGCCCTATCTGGTGTAACAAACACAAAGACAGGAACAATCACCCACAAAAAACACAAAACAGCCCTATCTGGTGTAACAAACACAAAGACAGGAACAATCACCCACAAAACCCAACACAAAACAGCCCTATCTGGTGTAACAAACACAAAGACAGGAACAATCACCCACAAAACCCAACCCATCTGGTGTAACAAACACAAAGACAGGAACAATCACCCACAAAACCCAACACAAAACAGCCCTATCTGGTGTAAACAAACACAAAGACAGGAACAATCACCCACAAAACCCAACACAAAACAGCCCTATCTGGTGTAACAAACACAAAGACAGGAACAATCACCCACAAAACCCAACACAAAACAGCCCTATCTGGTGTAACAAACACAAAGACAGGAACAATCACCCACAAAACCCAACACAAAACAGCCCTATCTGGTGTAACAAACACAAAGACAGGAACAATCACCCACAAAACCCAACACAAAACAGCCCTATCTGGTGTAACAAACACAAAGACAGGAACAATCACCCACAAAACCCAACACAAAACAGCCCTATCTGGTGTAACAAACACAAAGACAGGAACAATCACCCACAAAACCCAACACAAAACAGCCCTATCTGGTGTAACAAACACAAAGACAGGAACAATCACCCACAAAACCCAACACAAAACAGCCCTATCTGGTGTAACAAACACAAAGACAGGAACAATCACCCACAAAACCCAACACAAAACAGCCCTATCTGGTGTAAACAAACACAAAGACAGGAACAATCACCCACAAAACAGCCCTATCTGGTGTAACAAACACAAAGACAGGAACAATCACCCACAAAAACACAAAACAGCCCTATCTGGTGCAACAAACACAAAGACAGGAACAATCACCCACAAAACCCAACACAAAAACAGCCCTATCTGGTGTAACAAACACAAAGACAGGAACAATCACCCACAAAACCCAACACAAAACAGCCCTATCTGGTGTAACAAACACAAAGACAGGAACAATCACCCACAAAACCCAACACAAAACAGCCCTATCTGGTGCAAACAAACACAAAGACAGGAACAATCACCCACAAAACCCAACACAAAACAGCCCTATCTGGTGTAACAAACACAAAGACAGGAACAATCACCCACAAAACCCAACACAAAACAGCCCTATCTGGTGTAACAAACACAAAGACAGGAACAATCACCCACAAAACCCAACACAAAACAGCCCTATCTGGTGCAACAAACACAAAGACAGGAACAATCACCCACAAAACCCAACACAAAACAGCCCTATCTGGTGTAACAAACACAAAGACAGGAACAATCACCCACAAAACCCAACACAAAACAGCCCTATCTGGTGTAACAAACACAAAGACAGGAACAATCACCCACAAAACCCAACACAAAACAGCCCTATCTGGTGCAAACAAACACAAAGACAGGAACAATCACCCACAAAACAGCCCTATCTGGTGCAAACAAACACAAAGACAGGAACAATCACCCACAAAACAGCCCTATCTGGTGCAAACAAACACAAAGACAGGAACAATCACCCACAAAACCCAACACAAAACAGCCCTATCTGGTGCAAACAAACACAAAGACAGGAACAATCACCCACAAAACCCAACACAAAACAGCCCTATCTGGTGCAAACAAACACAAAGACAGGAACAATCACCCACAAAACCCAACACAAAACAGCCCTATCTGGTGCAAACAAACACAAAGACAGGAACAATCACCCACAAAACCCAACACAAAACAGCCCTATCTGGTGCAAACAAACACAAAGACAGGAACAATCACCCACAAAACCCAACACAAAACAGCCCTATCTGGTGCAAACAAACACAAAGACAGGAACAATCACCCACAAAACCCAACACAAAACAGGCTACCTAAATATGGCTCCCAATCAGAGACAATAACTAACACCTGCCTCTGATTGAGAACCATATCAGGCCCAAACACAGAAACAGACAAACAAGACATCCAACATAGAATGCCCACTCAGATCACACCCTGACCAAACAAAACATACACAATAGTCAAAGGGTCTGAATACCATGTCCTGTGAAACATATACAATAGTCAAAGGGTCTGAATACCATGTCCTGTGAAACATATACAATAGTCAAAGGGTCTGAATACCATGTCCTGTGAAACATACACAATAGTCAGAGGGTCTGAATACCATTTCCTGTGAAACATACACAATAGTCAAAGGGTCTGAATACCATGTCCTGTGAAACATACACAATAGTCAAAGGGTCTGAATACCATGTCCTGTGAAACATACACAATAGGAATATGTATATATTTCATGTTATATTTCTTATATATGTATATACTGTATATCTGTTTCTTGTAGAAAGCTATTAGCTGTGTCCACCCCACCTTAATTATCTCACCACCGCGACCTGGTAGATTAAAGTCAGGACATGAGGCACGAGGCAGAGCTGTGCTATCGACCAAAGCATTTCCTCTAAAGATAATGAGAAGACTCTGTTAAAATATGTATCTTTCGCCCCTGATCCTCCATGCCAACTGGAGTGTACACTAGTCTGCTTTAACAACATGACCATGTTAACTGGAGTGTACACTAGTCTGCTTTAACAACATGACCATGTTAACTGGAGTGTACACTAGTCTGCTTTAACAACATGACCATGTTAACTGGAGTGTACACTAGTCTGCTTTAACAACATGACCATGTTAACTGGAGTGTACACTAGTCTGCTTTAACAACATGACCATGTTAACTGGAGTGTACACTAGTCTGCTTTAACAACATGACCATGTTAACTGGAGTGTACACTAGTCTGCTTTAACAACATGACCATGTTAACTGGAGTGTACACTAGTCTGCTTTAACAACATGACCATGTTAACTGGACTAGTCTGCTTTAACAACATGACCATGTTAACTGGAGTGTACACTAGTCTGCTTTAACAACATGACCATTGGAGTGTAACAACATGACCATGTTAACTGGAGTGTACACTAGTCTGCTTTAACAACATGACCATGTTAACTGGAGTGTACACTAGTCTGCTTTAACAACATGACCATGTTAACTGGAGTGTACACTAGTCTGCTTTAACAACATGACCATGTTAACTGGAGTGTACACTAGTCTGCTTTAACAACATGACCATGTTAACTGGAGTGTACACTAGTCTGCTTTAACAACATGACCATGTTAACTGGAGTGTACACTAGTCTGCTTTAACAACATGACCATGTTAACTGGAGTGTACACTAGTCTGCTTTAACAACATGACCATGTTAACTGGAGTGTACACTAGTCTGCTTTAACAACATGACCATGTTAACTGGAGTGTACACTAGTCTGCTTTAACAACATGACCATGTTAACTGGAGTGTACACTAGTCTGCTTTAACAACATGACCATGTTAACTGGAGTGTACACTAGTTAACTGGAGTGTACACTTTAACAACATGACCATGTTAACTGGAGTGTACACTAGTCTGCTTTAACAACATGACCATGTTAACTGGAGTGTACACTAGTCTGCTTTAACAACATGACCATGTTAACTGGAGTGTACACTAGTCTGCTTTAACAACATGACCATGTTAACTGGAGTGTACACTAGTCTGCTTTAACAACATGACCATGTTAACTGGAGTGTACACTAGTCTGCTTTAACAACATGACCATGTTAACTGGAGTGTACACTAGTCTGCTTTAACAACATGACCATGTTAACTGGAGTGTACACTAGTCTGCTTTAACAACATGACCATGTTAACTGGAGTCTGCTACACATGACCATGTCTGCTTTAACAACATGACCATGTTAACTGGAGTGTACACTAGTCTGCTTTAACAACATGACCATGTTAACTGGAGTGTACACTAGTCTGCTTTAACAACATGACCATGTTAACTGGAGTGTACACTAGTCTGCTTTAACAACATGACCATGTTAACTGGAGTGTACACTAGTCTGCTTTAACAACATGACCATGTTAACTGGAGTGTACACTAGTCTGCTTTAACAACATGACCATGTTAACTGGAGTGTACACTAGTCTGTCTTTAACAACATGACCATGTTAACTGGAGTGTACACTAGTCTGCTTTAACAACATGACCATGTTAACTGGAGTGTACACTAGTCTGCTTTAACAACATGACCATGTTAACTGGAGTGTACACTAGTCTGCTTTAACAACATGACCATGTTAACTGGAGTGTACACTAGTCTGCTTTAACAACATGACCATGTTAACTGGAGTGTACACTAGTCTGCTTTAACAAACATGACCATGTTAACTGGAGTGTACACTAGTCTGCTTTAACAACATGACCATGTTAACTGGAGTGTACACTAGTCTGCTTTAACAACATGACCATGTTAACTGGAGTGTACACTAGTCTGCTTTAACAACATGACCATGTTAACTGGAGTGTACACTAGTCTGCTTTAACAACATGACCATGTTAACTGGAGTGTACACTAGTCTGCTTTAACAACATGACCATGTTAACTGGAGTGTACACTAGTCTGCTTTAACAACATGACCATGTTAACTGGAGTGTACACTAGTCTGCTTTAACAACATGACCATGTTAACTGGAGTGTACACTAGTCTGCTTTAACAACATGACCATGTTAACTGGAGTGTACACTAGTCTGCTTTAACAACATGACCATGTTAACTGGAGTGTACACTAGTCTGCTTTAACAACATGACCATGTTAACTGGAGTGTTACACTAGTCTGCTTTAACAACATGACCATGTTAACTGGAGTGTACACTAGTCTGCTTTAACAACATGACCATGTTAACTGGAGTGTACACTAGTCTGCTTTAACAACATGACCATGTTAACTGGAGTGTACACTAGTCTGCTTTAACAACATGACCATGTTAACTGGAGTGTACACTAGTCTGCTTTAACAACATGACCATGTTAACTGGAGTGTACACTAGTCTGCTTTAACAACATGACCATGTTAACTGGAGTGTACACTAGTCTGCTTTAACAACATGACCATGTTAACTGGAGTGTACACTAGTCTGCTTTAACAACATGACCATGTTAACTGAGTGTACACTAGTCTGCTTTAACAACATGACCATGTTAACTGGAGTGTACACTAGTCTGCTTTAACAACATGACCATGTTAACTGGAGTGTACACTAGTCTGCTTTAACAACATGACCATGTTAACTGGAGTGTACACTAGTCTGCTTTAACAACATGACCATGTTAACTGGAGTGTACACTAGTCTGCTTTAACAACATGACCATGTTAACTGGAGTGTACACTAGTCTGCTTTAACAACATGACCATGTTAACTGGAGTGTACACTAGTCTGCTTTAACAACATGACCATGTTAACTGGAGTGTACACTAGTCTGCTTTAACAACATGACCATGTTAACTGGAGTGTACACTAGTCTGCTTTAACAACATGACCATGTTAACTGGAGTGTACACTAGTCTGCTTTAACAACATGACCATGTTAACTGGAGTGTACACTAGTCTGCTTTAACAACATGACCATGTTAACTGGAGTGTACACTAGTCTGCTTTAACAACATGACCATGTTAACTGGAGTGTACACTAGTCTGCTTTAACAACATGACCATGTTAACTGGAGTGTACACTAGTCTGCTTTAACAACATGACCATGTTAACTGGAGTGTACACTAGTCTGCTATAACAACATGACCATGTTAACTGGAGTGTACACTAGTCTGCTTTAACAACATGACCATGTTAACTGAGTGTACACTAGTCTGCTTTAACAACAACATGACCATGTTAACTGGAGTGTACACTAGTCTGCTTTAACAACATGACCATGTTAACTGGAGTGTACACTAGTCTGCTTTAACAACATGACCATGTTAACTGGAGTGTACACTAGTCTGCTTTAACAACATGACCATGTTAACTGGAGTGTACACTAGTCTGCTTTAACAACATGACCATGTTAACTGGAGTGTACACTAGTCTGCTTTAACAACATGACCATGTTAACTGGAGTGTACACTAGTCTGCTTTAACAACATGACCATGTTAACTGGAGTGTACACTAGTCTGCTTTAACAACATGACCATGTTAACTGGAGTGTACACTAGTCTGCTTTAACAACATGACCATGTTAACTGGAGTGTACACTAGTCTGCTTTAACAACATGACCATGTTAACTGGAGTGTACACTAGTCTGCTTTAACAACATGACCATGTTAACTGGAGTGTACACTAGTCTGCTTTAACAACATGACCATGTTAACTGGAGTGTACACTAGTCTGCTTTAACAACATGACCATGTTAACTGGAGTGTACACTAGTCTGCTTTAACAACATGACCATGTTAACTGGAGTGTACACTAGTCTGCTTTAACAACATGACCATGTTAACTGGAGTGTACACTAGTCTGCTTTAACAACATGACCATGTTAACTGGGTGTACACTAGTCTGCTTTAACAACATGACCATGTTAACTGGAGTGTACACTAGTCTGCTTTAACAACATGACCATGTTAACTGGAGTGTACACTAGTCTGCTTTAACAACATGACCATGTTAACTGGAGTGTACACTAGTCTGCTTTAACAACATGACCATGTTAACTGGAGTGTACACTAGTCTGCTTTAACAACATGACCATGTTAACTGGAGTCTGCTTTAACAACATGACCATGTTAACTGCTATAACAACATGACCATGTTAACTGGAGTGTACACTAGTCTGCTTTAACAACATGACCATGTTAACTGGAGTGTACACTAGTCTGCTTTAACAACATGACCATGTTAACTGGAGTGTACACTAGTCTGCTTTAACAACATGACCATGTTAACTGGAGTGTACACTAGTCTGCTTTAACAACATGACCATGTTAACTGGAGTGTACACTAGTCTGCTTTAACAACATGACCATGTTAACTGGAGTGTACACTAGTCTGCTTTAACAACATGACCATGAACCATGTTAACTGACCATGTTAACTGGAGTGTACACTAGTCTGCTTTAACAACATGACCATGTTAACTGGAGTGTACACTAGTCTGCTTTAACAACATGACCATGTTAACTGGAGTGTACACTAGTCTGCTTTAACAACATGACCATGTTAACTGGAGTGTACACTAGTCTGCTTTAACAACATGACCATGTTAACTGGAGTGTACACTAGTCTGCTTTAACAACATGACCATGTTAACTGGAGTGTACACTAGTCTGCTTTAACAACATGACCATGTTAACTGGAGTGTACACTAGTCTGCTTTAACAACATGACCATGTTAACTGGAGTGTACACTAGTCTGCTTTAACAACATGACCATGTTAACTGGAGTGTACACTAGTCTGCTTTAACAACATGACCATGTTAACTGGAGTGTACACTAGTCTGCTTTAACAACATGACCATGTTAACTGGAGTGTACACTAGTCTGCTTTAACAACATGACCATGTTAACTGGAGTGTACACTAGTCTGCTTTAACAACATGACCATGTTAACTGGAGTGTACACTAGTCTGCTTTAACAACATGACCATGTTAACTGGAGTGTACACTAGTCTGCTTTAACAACATGACCATGTTAACTGGAGTGTACACTAGTCTGCTTTAACAACATGACCATGTTAACTGGAGTGTACACTAGTCTGCTTTAACAACATGACCATGTTAACTGGAGTGTACACTAGTCTGCTTTAACAACATGACCATGTTAACTGGAGTGTACACTAGTCTGCTTTAACAACATGACCATGTTAACTGGAGTGTACACTAGTCTGCTTTAACAACATGACCATGTTAACTGGAGTGTACACTAGTCTGCTTTAACAACATGACCATGTTAACTGGAGTGTACACTAGTCTGCTTTAACAACATGACCATGTTAACTGGAGTGTACACTAGTCTGCTTTAACAACATGACCATGTTAACTGGAGTGTACACTAGTCTGCTTTAACAACATGACCATGTTAACTGGAGTGTACACTAGTCTGCTTTAACAACATGACCATGTTAACTGGAGTACACTAGTCTGCTACACATGACCATGTTAACTGGAGTGTACACTAGTCTGCTTTAACAACATGACCATGTTAACTGGAGTGTAACAACATGACCATGTTAACTGGAGTGTACTAACAACATGACCATGTTAACTGTCTAGTCTGCTTAACAACATGACCATGTTAACTGGAGTGTACACTAGTCTGCTTTAACAACATGACCATGTTAACTGGAGTGTACACTAGTCTGCTTTAACAACATGACCATGTTAACTGGAGTGTACACTAGTCTGCTTTAACAACATGACCATGTTAACTGGAGTGTACACTAGTCTGCTTTAACAACATGACCATGTTAACTGAGTGTACACTAGTCTGCTTTAACAACATGACCATGTTAACTGGAGTGTACACTAGTCTGCTTTAACAACATGACCATGTTAACTGGACACTAGTCTGCTTTAACAACATGACCATGTTAACTGTGTAACTGGTCTGCTTTAACAACATGACCATGTTAACTGGAGTGTACACTAGTCTGCTTTAACAACATGACCATGTTAACTGGAGTGTACACTAGTCTGCTATAACAACATGACCATGTTAACTGGAGTGTACACTAGTCTGCTATAACAACATGACCATGTTAACTGGAGTGTACACTAGTCTGCTTTAACAACATGACCATGTTAACTGGAGTGTACACTAGTCTGCTATAACAACATGACCATGTTAACTGGAGTGTACACTAGTCTGCTTTAACAACATGACCATGTTAACTGGAGTGTACACTAGTCTGCTTTAACAACATGACCATGTTAACTGGAGTGTACACTAGTCTGCTTTAACAACATGACCATGTTAACTGGAGTGTACACTAGTCTGCTTTAACAACATGACCATGTTAACTGGAGTGTACACTAGTCTGCTTTAACAACATGACCATGTTAACTGGAGTGTACACTAGTCTGCTTTAACAACATGACCATGTTAACTGGAGTGTACACTAGTCTGCTTTAACAACATGACCATGTTAACTGGAGTGTACACTAGTCTGCTTTAACAACATGACCATGTTAACTGGAGTGTACACTAGTCTGCTTTAACAACATGACCATGTTAACTGGAGTGTACACTAGTCTGCTTTGCTGACCATGTTAACAGTGTACACTAGACCATGTTAACTGGAGTGTACACTAGTCTGCTTTAACAACATGACCATGTTAACTGGAGTGTACACTAGTCTGCTTTAACAACATGACCATGTTAACTGGAGTGTACACTAGTCTGCTTTAACAACATGACCATGTTAACTGGAGTGTACACTAGTCTGCTTTAACAACATGACCATGTTAACTGGAGTGTACACTAGTCTGCTTTAACAACATGACCATGTTAACTGGAGTGTACACTAGTCTGCTTTAACAACATGACCATGTTAACTGGAGTGTACACTAGTCTGCTTTAACAACATGACCATGTTAACTGGAGTGTACACTAGTCTGCTTTAACAACATGACCATGTTAACTGGAGTGTACACTAGTCTGCTTTAACAACATGACCATGTTAACTGGAGTGTACACTAGTCTGCTTTAACAACATGACCATGTTAACTGGAGTGTACACTAGTCTGCTTTAACAACATGACCATGTTAACTGGAGTGTACACTAGTCTGCTTTAACAACATGACCATGTTAACTGGAGTGTACACTAGTCTGCTTTAACAACATGACCATGTTAACTGGAGTGTACACTAGTCTGCTTTAACAACATGACCATGTTAACTGGAGTGTACACTAGTCTGCTTTAACAACATGACCATGTTAACTGGAGTGTACACTAGTCTGCTATAACAACAACATGACCATGTTAACTGGAGTGTACACTAGTCTGCTTTAACAACATGACCATGTTAACTGGAGTGTACACTAGTCTGCTATAACAACATGACCATGTTAACTGGAGTGTACACTAGTCTGCTATAACAACATGACCATGTTAACTGGAGTGTACACTAGTCTGCTTTAACAACATGACCATGTTAACTGGAGTGTACACTAGTCTGCTTTAACAACATGACCATGTTAACTGGAGTGTACACTAGTCTGCTTTAACAACATGACCATGTTAACTGGAGTGTACACTAGTCTGCTTTAACAACATGACCATGTTACCACTAGTCTGCTTTAACAACATGACCATGTTAACTGGAGTGTACACTAGTCTGCTTTAACAACATGACCATGTTAACTGGAGTGTACACTAGTCTGCTTTAACAACATGACCATGTTAACTGGAGTGTACACTAGTCTGCTTTAACAACATGACCATGTTAACTGGAGTGTACACTAGTCTGCTAACAACAACATGACCATGTTAACTGGAGTGTACACTAGTCTGCTTTAACAACATGACCATGTTAACTGGAGTGTACACTAGTCTGCTATAACAACATGACCATGTTAACTGGAGTGTACACTAGTAACAACATGTCTGCTAGTCTGCTATAACAACATGACCATGTTAACTGGAGTGTACACTAGTCTGCTTTAACAACATGACCATGTTAACTGGAGTGTACACTAGTCTGCTTTAACAACATGACCATGTTAACTGGAGTGTACACTAGTCTGCTTTAACAACATGACCATGTTAACTGGAGTGTACACTAGTCTGCTTTAACAACATGACCATGTTAACTGGAGTGTACACTAGTCTGCTTTAACAACATGACCATGTTAACTGGAGTGTACACTAGTCTGCTTTAACAACATGACCATGTTAACTGGAGTGTACACTAGTCTGCTTTAACAACATGACCATGTTAACTGGAGTGTACACTAGTCTGCTTTAACAACATGACCATGTTAACTGGAGTGTACACTAGTCTGCTTTAACAACATGACCATGTTAACTGGAGTGTACACTAGTCTGCTATAACAACATGACCATGTTAACTGGAACAACATGACCATGTACACTAGTCTGCTTTAACAACATGACCATGTTAACTGGAGTGTACACTAGTCTGCTTTAACAACATGACCATGTTAACTGGAGTGTACACTAGTCTGCTTTAACAACATGACCATGTTAACTGGAGTGTACACTAGTCTGCTTTAACAACATGACCATGTTAACTGGAGTGTACACTAGTCTGCTTTAACAACATGACCATGTTAACTGGAGTGTACACTAGTCTGCTTTAACAACATGACCATGTTAACTGGAGTGTACACTAGTCTGCTATTAACAACATGACCATGTTAACTGGAGTGTACACTAGTCTGCTTTAACAACATGACCATGTTAACTGGAGTGTACACTAGTCTGCTAACAACATGACCATGTTAACTGCTTTCTGCTTTAACAACATGACCATGTTAACTGGAGTGTACACTAGTCTGCTTTAACAACATGACCATGTTAACTGGAGTGTACACTAGTCTGCTTTAACAACATGACCATGTTAACTGGAGTGTACACTAGTCTGCTTTAACAACATGACCATGTTAACTGGTGTAGTGTAACAACATGACCATGTTAACTGGAGTGTACTTTCTGCTTTAACAACATGACCATGTTAACTGGAGTGTACACTAGTCTGCTTTAACAACATGACCATGTTAACTGGAGTGTACACTAGTCTGCTTTAACAACATGACCATGTTAACTGGAGTGTACACTAGTCTGCTTTAACAACATGACCATGTTAACTGGAGTGTACACTAGTCTGCTTTAACAACATGACCATGTTAACTGGAGTGTACACTAGTCTGCTTTAACAACATGACCATGTTAACTGGAGTGTACACTAGTCTGCTTTAACAACATGACCATGTTAACTGGAGTGTACACTAGTCTGCTTTAACAACATGACCATGTTAACTGAGTGTACACTAGTCTGCTTTAACAACATGACCATGTTAACTGGAGTGTACACTAGTCTGCTTTAACAACATGACCATGTTAACTGGAGTGTACACTAGTCTGCTTTAACAACATGACCATGTTAACTGGAGTGTACACTAGTCTGCTTTAACAACATGACCATGTTAACTGGAGTGTACACTAGTCTGCTTTAACAACATGACCATGTTAACTGGAGTGTACACTAGTCTGCTTTAACAACATGACCATGTTAACTGGAGTGTACACTAGTCTGCTTTAACAACATGACCATGTTAACTGGAGTGTACACTAGTCTGCTTTAACAACATGACCATGTTAACTGGAGTGTACACTAGTCTGCTTTAACAACATGACCATGTTAACTGGAGTGTACACTAGTCTGCTTTAACAACATGACCATGTTAACTGGAGTGTACACTAGTCTGCTTTAACAACATGACCATGTTAACTGGAGTGTACACTAGTCTGCTTTAACAACATGACCATGTTAACTGGAGTGTACACTAGTCTGCTATAACAACATGACCATGTTAACTGGAGTGTACACTAGTCTGCTTTAACAACATGACCATGTTAACTGGAGTGTACACTAGTCTGCTTTAACAACATGACCATGTTAACTGGAACAACATGACCATGTACTGGAGACCATGTTAACTGGACTAGTCTGCTTTAACAACATGACCATGTTAACTGGAGTGTACACTAGTCTGCTTTAACAACATGACCATGTTAACTGGAGTGTACACTAGTCTGCTTTAACAACATGACCATGTTAACTGGAGTGTACACTAGTCTGCAACATGACCATAACAACATGAACAACATGTTAACTGGAGTGTACACTAGTCTGCTTTAACAACATGACCATGTTAACTGGAGTGTACACTAGTCTGCTTTAACAACATGACCATGTTAACTGGAGTGTACACTAGTCTGCTTTAACAACATGACCATGTTAAATTAGTCTGCTTTAACAACATGACCATGTTAACTGGAGTACACTAGTCTGCTTTAACAACATGACCATGTTAACTGGAGTGTACACTAGTCTGCTTTAACAACATGACCATGTTAACTGGAGTGTACACTAGTCTGCTTTAACAACATGACCATGTTAACTGGAGTGTACACTAGTCTGCTTTAACAACATGACCATGTTAACTGGAGTGTACACTAGTCTGCTTTAACAACATGACCATGTTAACTGGAGTGTACACTAGTCTGCTTTAACAACATGACCATGTTAACTGGAGTGTACACTAGTCTGCTTTAACAACATGACCATGTTAACTGGAGTGTACACTAGTCTGCTTTAACAACATGACCATGTTAACTGGAACATGTCTGCTTTAACAACATGACCATGTTAACTGGAGTGTACACTAGTCTGCTATAACAACATGACCATGTTAACTGGAGTGTACACTAGTCTGCTTTAACAACATGACCATGTTAACTGGAGTGTACACTAGTCTGTGTACACTTTAACATGACCATGACCATGTTAACTGGTTAACTGTGTACACTAGTCTGCTTTAACAACATGACCATGTTAACTGGAGTGTACACTAGTCTGCTTTAACAACATGACCATGTTAACTGGAGTGTACACTAGTCTGCTTTAACAACATGACCATGTTAACTGGAGTGTACACTAGTCTGCTTTAACAACATGACCATGTTAACTGGAGTGTACACTAGTCTGCTTTAACAACATGACCATGTTAACTGGAGTGTACACTAGTCTGCTTTAACAACATGACCATGTTAACTGGAGTGTACACTAGTCTGCTTTAACAACATGACCATGTTAACTGGAGTGTACACTAGTTGCTATAACAACATGACCATGTTAACTGGAGTGTACACTAGTCTGCTTAACAACATGACCATGTTAACTGGAGTGTACACTAGTCTGCTTTAACAACATGACCATGTTAACTGGAGTGTACACTAGTCTGCTTTAACAACATGACCATGTTAACTGGAGTGTACACTAGTCTGCTTTAACAACATGACCATGTTAACTGGAGTGTACACTAGTCTGCTTTAACAACATGACCATGTTAACTGGAGTGTACACTAGTCTGCTTTAACAACATGACCATGTTAACTGGAGTGTACACTAGTCTGCTTTAACAACATGACCATGTTAACTGGAGTGTACACTAGTCTGCTTTAACAACATGACCATGTTAACTGGAGTGTACACTAGTCTGCTTTAACAACATGACCATGTTAACTGGAGTGTACACTAGTCTGCTTTAACAACATGACCATGTTAACTGGAGTGTACACTAGTCTGCTTTAACAACATGACCATGTTAACTGGAGTGTACACTAGTCTGCTTTAACAACATGACCATGTTAACTGGAGTGTACACTAGTCTGCTTTAACAACATGACCATGTTAACTGGAGTGTACACTAGTCTGCTTTAACAACATGACCATGTTAACTGGAGTGTACACTAGTCTGCTTTAACAACATGACCATGTTAACTGGAGTGTACACTGGTCTGCTTTAACAACATGACCATGTTAACTGGAGTGTACACTAGTCTGCTTTAACAACATGACCATGTTAACTGGAGTGTACACTAGTCTGCTTTAACAACATGACCATGTTAACTGGAGTGTACACTAGTCTGCTTTAACAACATGACCATGTTAACTGGAGTGTACACTAGTCTGCTTTAACAACATGACCATGTTAACTGGAGTGTACACTAGTCTGCTTTAACAACATGACCATGTTAACTGGAGTGTACACTAGTCTGCTTTAACAACATGACCATGTTAACTGGAGTGTACACTAGTCTGCTTTAACAACAACATGACCATGTTAACTGGAGTGTACACTAGTCTGCTTTAACAACATGACCATGTTAACTGGAGTGTACACTAGTCTGCTTTAACAACATGACCATGTTAACTGGAGTGTACACTAGTCTGCTTTAACAACATGACCATGTTAACTGGAGTGTACACTAGTCTGCTTTAACAACATGACCATGTTAACTGGAGTGTACACTAGTCTGCTTTAACAACATGACCATGTTAACTGGAGTGTACACTAGTCTGCTTTAACAACATGACCATGTTAACTGGAGTGTACACTAGTCTGCTTTAACAACATGACCATGTTAACTGGAGTGTACACTAGTCTGCTTTAACAACATGACCATGTTAACTGGAGTGTACACTAGTCTGCTTTAACAACATGACCATGTTAACCGGAGTGTACACTAGTCTGCCCTTAACATTTCAATCATTTAGCAGACACTCTGATCCAGAGCCATTTACAGGAGAATTAAGGGTTAAGTGCCTTGCTCTAGGGCACATCGATATATATTTTACCTAGTCGGCTCGAACCAGCAACCTTTCGGTTACTGTCCCAACGCTCTAGGCTACCTTCCGCCCACTTCTCCACTAAATGACGTTAGGAGTCGAGCCTGATCCTGACACGTCACCTACTGTGACCTTTCTGTCTGGTTTGTCGTGGAGTTAACCCGGAGTTAACCCTGGAATTTGAGGTCAGAGATCACCCTCATCGTTTGTGGTGATCTTAAAATGGCAGATGCCTTTTTTTTTTATCTGTAAGAGACAAGATGGTTTCTTTATCCTTGTTTACTATGTATGTAAATGATGCTATGCATCTCGGACAAGCCCCCCAAATATGTCACGGCCCAAGTCAACCACATAAAGTACAGGTACATATTTTCAAAACTGTTGTGATACCCGTTTGCCGGTTTGTGTCATCTTTTTGATGAATTGAGTCATGGAATTAGGTGTGTCAGTACTGGGCTAGAACAAAACTGTGTTACATTGGATGTACCTACAGTAAGGACTGGAATTGACAGAGATTTACAACGAGAAGGCATGTGTGTGTCTTTACTATTTTCATTGTGACTCACAACAACAACAAAAACAAGACATTTAATGAGATAAATCCAACCAATCAAAGAAAATAGCCAATCAGTGGCCTCTCTCAGAACACTAATTAGTTACCGGGTAAATCTTGCAGAGGTCATCAGTGTTACAGATAAGTATGAAGCAGAGAGCAGCAGCCACCATATGGCTAAAGATGCCCATCACCAGGATTCTGTCTTCTTTACTGCTCTTTTAATCTTTTGGGCTAATTGTTTTCTTCTCCTCCCTCATCCCACCTCATCCACTACTGGTCTGATCACAGTCTATGGTACCCCTAAGTAGAAGCCTAAGTTTTATAGTGGTGTAAGCTGATTAGCTGGTTTACAATGGGGTTTTTAAGCTGTTTTGTGTCTTGTCGAGGTGGAACTTGCTGACATCGACATTTAATCTGATCTCTAAGCAATTTTTTTTGTGGGAAGACTTTTTTGAGGCGGTAAGCTACAGTAAACTTCTGGGTTATTCCCCGTTTACATTTGGTATTTTATTAGGATCCTCATTAGCTGTTGAAAAAGCAGTAGCTACTCTTCCTGGGTTCTACACAAAACAGGAAACAGGACATTAAAACAGGACATTAATACAGGACATTAATACAGGACATTAATACAGGACATTAAAACAGGACATTAATACAGGACATTAATACAGGACATTGATACAGGACATTGATACAGGACATTGATACAGGACATTGATACAGGACATTGATACAGGACATTAATACAGGACATTAATACAGGACATTAATACAGGACATTGATACAGGACATTGATACAGGACATTAATACAGGACATTGATACAGGACATTAATACAGGACATTAAAACAGGACATTAATACAGGACATTAATACAGGACATTGATACAGGACATTGATACAGGACATTAATACAGGACATTAATACAGGACATTAATACAGGACATTGATAGAGAAGAACAGCTCATGGACATGTTAAAAAAGACTCACGTAGGATACATATCAATACCAATACAGTACATACACACAAACTATCTAGGTCATGAAGGGGAGAGGCGTTGTGCCGTGAGGCGTGAGGCGTTGTGCCGTGAGGCGTTGTGCCGTGAGGCGTGAGGCGTTGTGCCGTGAGGCGTGAGGCGTTGTGCCATGAGGTGTTGTGCCGTGAGGCGTGAGGCGTTGTGGCGTTGTGCCGTGAGGCGTTGTGCCGTGAGGCGTTGTGCCGTGAGGCGTTGTGCCGTGAGGCGTTGTGCCGTGAGGCGTTGCTTTATCTGTTTAAAACAACAACAGGTTTGCTGTTCTGTCACGACTTCCGCCGAAGTCGGTCCCTCTCCTCGTTCGGGCGGCATTCAGCGGTCGATGTCACCGGTCTCCTAGCCCATCGCCGCTCCACCTTTCATTTTCCATTTGTTTTGTCTTGGTTTTCCGCACGCCTGGTTCACATTCCCTCATCCGACTAAATTTATATTACCCTCTGTACCCCCTATGTCTGTGTGTGGAATTGTTTGTTCGTTACGTGCGGTTCGCTTCAGGCTGGTTGGCGCCGGTATGTGTTTGACCCGTGGTGTTTTGTTTATTGTACCGTTTGTCTACTTTGGGCGTTATTGCGGTTTTCCTTGGGCATGAATAAAGTGCGCCTGTTATCACCCATCTCTGCTCTCCTGCACCTGACTTCCCTTCAGCCAGTTGAGCACATCGTGACATGTTCATTTGAGCAATATGAGATGAAACGGAGTTCCATGCAATAATGGCTCTATATTTCCACTGTACGCTTTCTTGAATTTGTTCTGGATTTGGGGACTGTGAAAAGACCCCTGGTGGCATGTCTGGTGGGGTAAGTGTGTGTGTCAGAGCTGTGTGTAAGTTGACTATGCAAACAATTTGGGATTTTCAACACATTAATGTTTCATATAAAAAGAAGAAGTGATGCAGTTCGTCTTTCCTCAACTCTTAGCCAAGAGAGACTGGCATGCATAGTATTTATATCAGCCCTCTGATTACAATGAAGAGCAAGATGTGCCGGTCTGTTCTGGGCCAGCTGCAGCTTAAAAACCCCTACAGGATTGGTGTGTCCCCCGCGGGCCGGTTGAGCTATCGTTGTGCTAATGTGATTAGCGTGAAGTTGTAAGTAACAATAACATTTCCTAGGACAGAGATATATCTGATATGGGCAAAAAGCTAAAATTCTTGTTAATCTAACTGCACTGTCCAATTTACAGTAGTTATTACAGTGAAATAATACCATGCTATTGTTTGAGGAGAGTGCACGGTTATGAACTTGAAAATGTATCAATAAACCAATTAGGCACATTTGGAAAGGAAAGGAAAGACCTTAAAACCTTAAGGATCGGACCCTTTAAACATTTTTTTTTGCCTAAAATGACATACCCAAATCTAACTGAAGGATATGCATATTCTTGATACCATTTGAAAGGAAACACATTGAAGTTTGTAGAAATATACAATTAATGTAGGAGATTATAACACATTAGATGTGGTAAAAGACCATACAAAGAAAACACATTCTATTTTTTTTTCATCATCTTTGAAATGCAGGAGAAAGGCCACAATGTATTATTCCAGGTTAGGCGCAATTTCGATTTTGGCCACGTGCAACGTTTTAGACTGATCCAATGAACCGTTGCATTTATGTTCAAAATGTTGTATCAAGTCTCCTTGCTGCTCTGTGGGATCAGAACAGGAGCAACTCTGAATCAAATCACTGATCAGATACTTGGACTACTAAAGTGAAACATTCACAAAAAATTAAAAGTGTTGTTGCACATTTTCTGTTGTGTGTTTGTTTGAATCATACAGTAAATATTGTTGTTTCTATCAACAAAGTGAATAATCAGCAAGAACCAATCAGCAACAAAAGCAGAACAACAAAGCAACAAACAAACAAAATCCTTGTAGAAGACAGATGTCTTGACTGATGTCATTTATGTGCCAAGAAGCAGAAAATAGAGAAACTGCAAGCGTGGCCATATTGTAGTGAGCGTCATGTCCAGATTAACATGATTCACTGAGACCAGTCAACTGTATAACAACAACTGATGAAATCACCAGAAAGTTGTGATGGGGCCAGGACTCAGTCTGACTGGATAACGGGGCCAGGACTCAGTCTGACTGGATAACGGGGCCAGGACTCAGTCTGACTGGATAACGGGGACAGGACTCAGTCTGACTGGATAACGGGGCCAGGACTCAGTCTGACTGGATAACGGGGCCAGGACTCAGTCTGACTGGATAACGGGGACAGGACTCAGTCTGACTGGATAACGGGGCCAGGACTCAGTCTGACTGGATAACGGGGCCAGGACTCAGTCTGACTGGATAACGGGGACTCAGTCTGACTGGATAACGGGGCCAGGACTCAGTCTGACTGGATAACGGGGCCAGGACTCAGTCTGACTGGATAACGGGGGACTCAGGACTGGATAACGGGACAGGACTCAGTCTGACTGGATAACGGGGACAGGACTCAGTCTGACTGGATAACGGGGCCAGGACTCAGTCTGACTGGATAACGGGGACTCAGTCTGACTGGATAACGGGGACTCAGTCTGACTGGATAACGGGGACAGGACTCAGTCTGACTGGATAACGGGGACTCAGTCTGACTGGATAACGGGGACAGGACTCAGTCTGACTGGATAACGGGGACTCAGTCTGACTGGATAACGGGGACTCAGTCTGACTGGATAACGGGGACTCAGTCTGACTGGATAACGGGGACAGGACTCAGTCTGACTGGATAACGGGGACTCAGTCTGACTGGATAACGGGGACTCAGTCTGACTGGATAACGGGGACTCAGTCTGACTGGATAACGGGGACAGGACTCAGTCTGACTGGATAACTCAGGACTGGATAGGACTCAGTCTGACTGGATAACGGGGCCAGGACTCAGTCTGACTGGATAACGGGGACAGGACTCAGTCTGACTGGATAACGGGGCCAGGACTCAGTCTGACTGGATAACGGGGACAGGACTCAGTCTGACTGGATAACGGGGCCAGGACTCAGTCTGACTGGATAACGGGGCCAGGACTCAGTCTGACTGGATAACGGGGACAGGACTCAGTCTGACTGGATAACGGGGCCAGGACTCAGTCTGACTGGATAACAGGACCAGGACTCAGTCTGACTGGATAACGGGGCCAGGACTCAGTCTGACTGGATAACGGGGCCAGGACTCAGTCTGACTGGATAACGGGGACAGGACTCAGTCTGACTGGATAACGGGGCCAGGACTCAGTCTGACTGGATAACGGGGCCAGGACTCAGTCTGACTGGATAACGGGGCCAGGACTCAGTCTGACTGGATAACGGGGCCAGGACTCAGTCTGACTGGATAACGGGGCCAGGACTCAGTCTGACTGGATAACGGGGCCAGGACTCAGTCTGACTGGATAATGGGGCCAGGACTCAGTCTGACTGGATAATGGGGCCAGGACTCAGTCTGACTGGATAATGGGGCCAGGACTCAGTCTGACTGGATAACGGGGCCAGGACTCAGTCTGACTGGATAACGGGGCCAGGACTCAGTCTGACTGGATAACAGGACCAGGACTCAGTCTGACTGGATAACAGGGCCTCAGTCTGACTGGATAACGGGGCCAGGACTCAGTCTGACTGGATAACGGGGCCAGGACTCAGTCTGACTAGATAACGGGGCCAGGACTCAGTCTGACTAGGGAATCCAGATATGAATAATCATTCTGAATCTACTGTTGCCTTCAGGGGTCGTTCTTAATTAAGCTTATATTTGACCCTCTCAGGAATTATTTCTTAACGTATTTTCCAAAGTTTCACATTTTTCTTCTAGTTCTGCACAACAACACTTGATTCAACTAATCAGCTAAACATCATGCCCTTGATTAGTTGAATCTGGTGTGCTTATACCTATACCAGGTGTGGTTATGATACTGGGACAGTATACCAGGTATGGTAATGACACTGGGACAGTATACCAGGTATGGTAATGATACTGGGACAGTATACCAGGTATGGTAATGATACTGGGACAGTATACCTATACCAGGTATGGTTATGATACTGAGACAGTAGACCAGGTATGGTAATGATACTGGGACAGTAGACCAGGTATGGTAATGATACTGGGACAGTATACCTATACCAGGTATGGTTATGATACTGAGAGAGTAGACCAGGTATGGTAATGATACTGGGACAGTAGACCAGGTGTGGTTATGATACTGGGACAGTAGACCAGGTATGGTTATGATACTGGGACAGTAGACCAGGTATGGTTATGATACTGGGACAGTATACCAGGTATGGTTATAATACTAGTAGACCAGGTGTGGTTATGATACTGGGACAGTAGACCAGGTATGGTTTTGATACTGGGACAGTAGACCAGGTATGGTTATGATACTGAGACAGTATACCAGGTATGGTTATGATACTGGGACAGTAGACCAGGTATGGGTATGATACTGGGACAGTAGACCAGGTGTGGTTATGATACTGGGACAGTATATCAGGTATGGGTATGATACTGGGACAGTATATCAGGTATGGGTATGATACTGGGACAGTATACCAGGTGTGGTTATGATACTGGGACAGTATATCAGGTATGGGTATGATACTGGGACAGTAGACCAGGTATGGTTATGATACTGGGACAGTAGACCAGGTATGGTTATGATACTGGGACAGTAGACCAGGTGTGGTTATGATACTGGGACAGTATACCAGGTAAGGTTATGATACTGGGACAGTAGACCAGGTATGGTTATGATACTAGTAGACCAGGTGTGGTTATGATACTGGGACAGTAGACCAGGTGTGGTTATGATACTGGGACAGTAGACCAGGTGTGGTTATGATACTGGGACAGTAGACCAGGTATGGTTATGATACTGGGACAGTAGACCAGGTATGGTTATGATACTGGGACAGTAGACCAGGTATGGTTATGATACTGAGACAGTAGACCAGGTATGGTTATGATACTGGGACAGTAGACCAGGTATGGGTTATGATACTGGGACAGTAGACCAGGTATGGTTATGATACTGGGACAGTAGACCAGGTATGGTTATGATACTGCGACAGTAGACCAGGTATGGTTATGATACTGGGACAGTAGACCAGGTGTGGTTATGATACTGGGACAGTAGACCAGGTATGGTTATGATACTGGGACAGTAGACCAGGTATGGTTATGATACTGGGACAGTAGACCAGGTATGGTTATGATACTGGGACAGTAGACCAGGTATGGTTATGATACTGGGACAGTAGACCAGGTATGGTTATGATACTGGGACAGTATACCAGGTATGGTTATGATACTGGGACAGTAGACCAGGTATGGTTATGATACTGGGACAGTATACCAGGTATGGTTATGATACTGGGACAGTAGACCAGGTATGGTTATGATACTGGGACAGTATACCAGGTATGGTTATGATACTGGGACAGTATACCAGGTATGGTTATGATACTGGGACAGTAGACCAGGTATGGTTATGATACTGGGACAGTAGACCAGGTATGGTTATGATACTGGGCCAGTAGACCAGGTATGGTTATGATACTGCGACAGTAGACCAGGTATGGTTATGATACTGGGACAGTAGACCAGGTGTGGTTATGATACTGGGACAGTAGACCAGGTATGGTTATGATACTGGGACAGTAGACCAGGTGTGGTTATGATACTGGGACAGTAGACCAGGTATGGTTATGATACTGGGACAGTAGACCAGGTATGGTTATGATACTGGGACAGTATACCAGGTATGGTTATAATACTAGTAGACCAGGTGTGGTTATGATACTGGGACAGTAGACCAGGTATGGTTTTGATACTGGGACAGTAGACCAGGTATGGTTATGATACTGAGACAGTATACCAGGTATGGTTATGATACTGGGACAGTAGACCAGGTATGGGTATGATACTGGGACAGTAGACCAGGTGTGGTTATGATACTGGGACAGTATATCAGGTATGGGTATGATACTGGGACAGTATATCAGGTATGGGTATGATACTGGGACAGTATACCAGGTGTGGTTATGATACTGGGACAGTATATCAGGTATGGGTATGATACTGGGACAGTAGACCAGGTATGGTTATGATACTGGGACAGTAGACCAGGTATGGTTATGATACTGGGACAGTAGACCAGGTGTGGTTATGATACTGGGACAGTATACCAGGTAAGGTTATGATACTGAGACAGTAGACCAGGTATGGTTATGATACTAGTAGACCAGGTGTGGTTATGATACTGGGACAGTAGACCAGGTGTGGTTATGATACTGGGACAGTAGACCAGGTGTGGTTATGATACTGGGACAGTAGACCAGGTATGGTTATGATACTGGGACAGTAGACCAGGTATGGTTATGATACTGAGACAGTAGACCAGGTGTGGTTATGATACTGAGACAGTAGACCAGGTATGGTTATGATACTGGGACAGTAGACCAGGTGTGGTTATGATACTGGGACAGTAGACCAGGTATGGTTATGATACTGGGACAGTAGACCAGGTATGGTTATGATACTGCGACAGTAGACCAGGTATGGTTATGATACTGGGACAGTAGACCAGGTGTGGTTATGATACTGGGACAGTAGACCAGGTATGGTTATGATACTGGGACAGTAGACCAGGTATGGTTATGATACTGGGACAGTAGACCAGAGGTATGGTTATGATACTGGGACAGTATACCAGGTATGGTTATGATACTGGGACAGTGACCAGGTATGGTTATGATACTGGGACAGTATACCAGGTATGGTTATGATACTGGGACAGTATACCAGGTATGGTTATGATACTGGGACAGTAGACCAGGTATGGTTATGATACTGGGACAGTAGACCAGGTATGGTTATGATACTGGGACAGTAGACCAGGTGTGGTTATGTAGACCAGGTATGGTTATGATACTGGGACAGTATACCAGGTATGGTTATGATACTGGGACAGTAGACCAGGTATGGTTATGATACTGGGACAGTAGACCAGGTATGGTTATGATACTGGGACAGTAGACCAGGTATGGTTATGATACTGGGACAGTAGACCAGGTATGGTTATGATACTGGGACAGTAGACCAGGTATGGTTATGATACTGGGACAGTAGACCAGGTATGGTTATGATACTGGGACAGTAGACCAGGTATGGTTATGATACTGGGACAATAGACCAGGTATGGTTATGATACTGGGACAGTATACCAGGTATGGTTATGATACTGGGACAGTAGACCAGGTGTGGTTATGATACTGGGACAGTAGACCAGGTATGGTTATGATACTGGGACAGTATACCAGGTATGGTTATGATACTGAGTCAGTAGACCAGGTATGGTTATGATACTGGGACAGTATACCAGGTATGGTTATGATACTGGGACAGTAGACCAGGTGTGGTTATGATACTGGGACAGTATACCAGGTATGGTTATGATACTGAGACAGTAGACCAGGTATGGTTATGATACTGGGACAGTAGACCAGGTGTGGTTATGATACTGGGACAGTATACCAGGTATGGTTATGATACTGGGACAGTAGACCAGGTATGGTTATGATACTGGGACAGTAGACCAGGTATGGTTATGATACTGGGACAGTAGACCAGGTGTGGTTATGATACTGGGACAGTATACCAGGTATGGTTATGATACTGAGACAGTACCAGGTGGTTATGATACTGGGACAGTAGACCAGGTGTGGTTATGATACTGGGACAGTATACCAGGTATGGTTATGATACTGGGACAGTAGACCAGGTGTGGTTATGATACTGGGACAGTATACCAGGTATGGTTATGATACTGGGACAGTAGACCAGGTATGGTTATGATACTGGGACAGTAGACCAGGTGTGGTTATGATACTGGGACAGTATACCAGGTATGGTTATGATACTGGACAGTAGACCAGGTATGGTAATGATACTGAGACAGTAGACCAGGTGTGGTTATGATACTGGGACAGTAGACCAGGTGTGGTTATGATACTGGGACAGTAGACCAGGTATGGTTATGATACTGGGACAGTAGACCAGGTATGGTTATGTTGTAATGACGGGGTAATGATCCTATATGGCCATCCTCACCATGGTTACCACTGAATAATGCATACGGCCCCTTTTCTCTCCCACAACTAACTGACTGATAGACAGACAACATTAGTCCAACCCAAAACATAATTTAGCCATTTAAAATTCAATTGTCCTCCTCTGCAACCCCCCTCCTCCGCTCCCCCCAGACCGCTTTTGGACCAGGCCGATCTCCAATCTCTCCAGTCTGTCAAAAGAGAGTCTTAATGGGATATAATGGGTCAGCTGGATACCTTGGCAAACACTGAATGGAGAGCAATCACATAGATCAAATATACAGGGGGAAATTGAGCTGGATTCCATACAGAGGCAGGGGGGATATAGAGAGAGAGGAGGGCAATACAAATTGATGGGTCCAGCAAACATAATAATGTGCTTCCCCAGTCCATGTAATCATCCCTTTAAAAAGGCTCAGACATCGTAGAGGGCTGTTGACTGACGGATACCCTCATAGACAGACGAGTGAGAGAGACAGAGAGAAAGAGAGAGGGGGACAGAGAGAGAGAGAGACGGACAGAGAGAGAGAGAGGGGGGCAGAGAGAGAAACTGAGCTGCACTTCCTAACCTCCTGCCCAATGTATGACCATATTAGAGAGACATATTTCCCTCAGATTACACAGATCCACAAAGAATTCGAAAACAAATCCAATTTTGATAAACTCCCATATCTACTGGGTGAAATACCACAGTGTGCCATCACAGCAGCAAGATGTGTGACCTGTTGCCACGAGAAAAGGTCAACCAGTGAAGAACAAACACCATTGTAAATACAACCCATATTTATGCTTATTTATTTTATCTTGTGTCCTTTAACCATTTGTACATTGTTAAAACACTGTATATATATATAATATGACATTTGTAATGTCTTTATTGTTTTGAAACTTCTGTATGTGTAATGTTTACTGTTAATTTTTATTTCACTTTATATATTCACTTTATATATTATCTACCTCACTTGCTTTGGCAATGTTAACACATGTTTCCCATGCCAATAAAGCCCTTGAATTTAATTTAATTGAATTGAGAGAGAGATGGACAGAGAGAGTGAGAGACAGAGCGGGAGAGAGAGAGAGAGTGAGAGAGAGACAGAGAGACAGAGAGAGAGGGGCAGAGAGAGAGTTACAGAGAAAGACAGAGAGAGAGTGAGAGAGAGACAGAGAGACAGAGAGAGAGGGCCAGAGAGAGAGTTACAGAGAAAGACAGAGAGAGAATTAGGCCGATACCTGCTAATTATCAAAATCCAGAAAAGATCCGTTAAATTCTACAACCACCTAAAAGGAAGCGATTTCCAAACCTTCCATAACAAAGCCATCACCAACAGAGAGATGAACCTGGAGAAGAGTCCCATAAGCAAGCTGGTCCTGGGGCTCTGTTCACAAATAAAAACAGACCCCCAGAAAAGCAACACAATTAGACCAAATCATGAGAAAACAAAAAGATAATTACCTGACACATTGGAAATAATTAACAAAAAAACAGAACAAACTAGAATGCTATTTGGCCCTAAACAGAGAGTACACAGTGGCAGAATACCTGACCACTGTGACTGACCCAAACTTAAGGAAAGCTTTGACTATATACAGACTCAGTGAGCATAGCCTTGCTATTGAGAAAGGCCGCCGTAGGCAGACATGGCTCTCAAGAGAAGACAAGGCTATGTGCTCACTGCCCACAAAATGAGGTGGAAAACTAAGCTGAACTTCCTAACCTCCTGCCAAATAAATAACCATATTAGAGACACATATTTCCCTCAGATTATACAGACCCACAAAAAATTGAAAACAAATCCAATTTTGATAAAGTCCCATCTATTGGGTGAAATACCACAATACCACAAGAAAAGGTCGACCAGTGAAGAACAAACACCGTTGTAAATACAACCTATATTTATATTGATTTATTTTCCCTTTTGCACATATTTCCAACACTGTATGAAGAAATAATATGACATTTGAAATGTCTGTATTCTTCCGGAACATTTCAGAGTGTAATATTTACTGTTTATTTTTGATAGTTTATTTTAACTTTGGTTTATTATCTATTTCACTTGATTTGAAAATGTAAACATATGTTTCTCATGACAATAAAGCCCTTTCAATTGAATTGAGAGAAAGAGAGAAAGAGAGAAAGAGAGAGAGAAAGAGAGAGAGAAAGAGAAAGAGAGAGAGAGAAAGAGAGAAAGAGAGAGAGAGAAAGAGAGAGAGAGAAAGAGAGAAAGAGAGACCCTCTGACTTCCTCTATACTTCTCGTCTAATATTTCTATCAATATTTCTTCTTACCATCATGATAAAGACCCCGCCCCCCGCCCCCCCCACCCCCCGTCCACCTTGTTCCACATTGTTCTGGAAATGTGACTGATTGATCAGACCAGTGGATGAACATAACAGTAAAGATTAAGAGGATGAGTAATAAGCAGCATGTGCTTACACAGCGCTGTGGACTAATCCTGCCCCCACCACCGGGTCCCCACCGTCTCCCCTTTAGAGGAGCAGACACCAGTCAGGACCCACAGACACACACACAGCTCCCGGACAAGAGGGAGCCCCACAGTGTTAACTAACTTCCATTGTTCAGCAGATCCACACCACTGTTACAGAGACCAAGAGACTATCCAGGACCTGAGAGAGAGAGAGATCATCGTATCTCCCAACACCAAGGGACAGAGGAGCCCCACAGTATTAACTAACTTCCATTGTTCAGCAGATCCACACCACTGTTACAGAGACCAAGAGACTATCCAGGACCTGAGAGAGACTGAGAGATCATCGTATCTCCCAACACCAAGGGACAGAGGAAGGAGAGGCAATCGGATGGGACATCCAGTGATCATAAGGGGAGTTGATCTGGACTGAAGAGGAACTGACCGGCCGTCTGCCAGTCTGACTGTGGACACGAGGAGCCAGTGACAGCTACCCATCCATCAGCACACTTCTCCAATAGATTGGCAGTGACACTTTGACTAACTTTTCCCGCATCAT
>NC_088422.1:99536847-99544347 GCF_034236695.1 Oncorhynchus nerka
TCTCTCTCTCTCTCTCTCTCTCTCTCTCTCTCTCTCTGTCTCTCTCTCTCTTTATTTCTCTCTCTCTCTCTCTTTCTTTATTTCTTTCTCTCTTTCTCCACTTCTTAATCTTTCTTTGTCGAGTATTTACAATTTCTCTCTCTACAGTTGACATAATCTCCAGGTTTTTATCTTATGTATATTGAAATAATTCCACTTCTTCCACAGTTGATGAGAACATAGATGTGACCAGTAACGAGCCAGAGAGGGAGTCCTCAGATTATCACATGTCCCTGTACCCTTCCAGTACAGAGAATGTGTACGAGACGTCAGCCCGGCTTCTCTTCATGTCTGTTAAATGGGCCAAGAACCTGCCAGTGTTCTCCAATCTCCCATTCAGAGACCAGGTATAGACGGGATACTATGATAGGGTTTACTTATAGTATAAACTGCTTATTAATACCTCTTAAGGATTAGCCCCTTTTTTCCCCCCAATTTTTGCCTAAAATGACATACCCAAATCTAACTGCCTGTAGCTCAGGCCTTGAAGCAAGGATATGCACATTCTTGGTACCAATTGAAAGGAAACACTTAGAAGTTTATGGAAATGTTAAAGGAATGTAGGAGAATATAACACCTTACATCTGGTTAAAGATAATACAAAGAAAAAAACAACCGTTCTTTTGTATTTTTTATCTTTTTTTTACCATCATCTTTCAAATGCAAGAGAGAGGCCATAATGTATTATTCCAGCCCAGGTGCTATTCAGATTTTGGCCACTAGATGGCAGCAGTGTATGTGCAACGTTTTAGACTGATCCAATGAACCATTGCATTTCTGTTCAAACTTTTGTATTAAGACTGCCCAAATGTACCTAATTTGTTTATTAATAACGTTTCATGTTCACAACTGTGCAACTCTCCTCAAACAATAGCATGGTATTCTTTCACTGTAATAGCTACTGTAAATTGGACAGTGCAGTTAGATTAACAAGAATTTAAGCTTTCTGCAAATATCGGATATGTCTATGTCCTGGGAAATGTTCTTGTTACTTACAACCTCATGCTAATCACATTAGCCTTCGTTAGCTCAACCGTCCCATAAAGGGACACCAATCCCGAAGATTAAATATATCACAACATTGTTTGGTAACTAATAGTTAGTCAATATGAACGCTTTGAATAGCTCAAACGGGTAAACAAGCCAAACATTTTTTTTTACGGTGCAAAGAATAGTTTGATACAACTTCCATCTGTTTAAAGACACTTGAACTGCTTCCAAAACATTTTTCTGCATAGTTTGTGATGTCATGCTTATGACCTGTCACCCTTGACCTCTAACCTTGTGCGACCCCCACTGATCTGACTTCCTTGTTCCCCTCCAGGTAATCCTGCTGGAGGAGGCATGGTCTGAACTCTTCCTGCTGTGTGCCATCCAGTGGTCTCTCCCCCTGGACAGCTGTCCTCTGCTGTCCCTCCCCGACCTGTCCCCCCCAACCATGCAGAGTAAGACATCCTACACCAGCGTGGACCTGCGTCTGCTCCAGGAGGTCTTCAGTAGGTTCAAAGCCCTGGTCGTAGACCCCACTGAGTTTGCCTGCCTCAAGGCCATCGTCCTCTTCAAACCAGGTGGGTGCCTGGGGATCAGGGGGATGTTGGCTTGTGATTTTTGTTGCTATGGTGTAATTTCTTTGCAATAAGAATGGCCAGATGTAATCTGTGGTGATGTTTTTGTGACCAGAGCTGAATGTCATGAGATACATCTTTCCGTTTGATCTACATTAGGGCTTTCTGTTTCTGGGGCTGTAAATTCTACTTCCCCAGATTCCGTCTGGACACGTGGATAAGACGTCAGACTAGGCCTGTTTGACTGATCTTTCCTTCTTCTTCTCTTTGTTGTCATAGAGACCCGAGGTCTGAAGGACCCGGAGCAGGTCGAGAACCTACAGGATCAGTCCCAGGTGATGTTGGGACAACACATCAGATCACATTACTCCAGTCAGCCTGCCAGGTAGGACTACTACGACCTCCCTGCACAACCTCCCTGATCTCCCTGCACAACCTCCCTGATCTCCCTGCACAACCTCCCTGATCTCCCTGCACAACCTCCCTGATCTCACTGCACAACCTCCCTGATCTCCCTGCACAACCTCCCTGATCTCCCTGCACAACCTCCCTGATCTCCCTACACAACCTCCCTGATCTCCCTGCACAACCTCCCTGATCTCCCTGCACAACCTCCCTGATCTCCCTGCACAACCTCCCTGATCTCCCTGCACAACCTCCCTGATCTCCCTACACAATCTCCCTACACAGCCTCCCTACACAGCCTCCCTGACCTCCCTACACAACCTCCCTGACCTCCCTACACAGCCTCCCTGCACAACCTCCCTGACCTCCCTACACAACCTCCCTGACCTCCCTACACAACCTCCCTGACCTCCCTACACAGCCTCCCTGATCTCCCTACACAGCTTCAGTGACCTCCCTACACAGCCTCCTTACACAGCCTCCCTGACCTCCCTACACATTCTCCCTACACAGCCTCCCTGACCTCCCTACACATTCTCCCTACACAGCCTCCCTGACCTCCCTACACATTCTCCCTACACAACCTCCCTGACCTCCCTGACCTTTATGGTATTTTATCCACATGGATCTGGATTCCACTGCATGTATAGGGGCGGCAGGGTAGCCTAGTGGTTAGAGCGTAAGGTTGCAAGTTCAAACCCCCGAGCTGACAAGGTACAAATCTGTCGTTCTGCCCACTGTCCCTAGGCCGTCATTGAAAATAAGAATTTGTTCTTAACTGACTTGCCTGGTTAAAATAAAATCTAGCTACTAACCTGAAGAATGAGATGATGTTAAAATGGCCTGTGAAATCAAATTTCACTGTTATGGATCTGTAAATGACTTGATCTTGATAATATTTTGATAGCTGCTAACAGAATTGGAATCAGTTTTTATTTTTCTGTTTTTAGACACTTCAGGACTTTGATGGAATCTCTCTTTGCTGTAAATTCAAAGCGTATAACTCACCACCCTCTCTGTCTCTCTCTGTGTAGATTTGGGAAGCTCCTCCTGCTGTTGCCCTCTCTGCGTTTCGTCAGCTCTGAGCGGATCGAGCTCCTCTTCTTCCACAGGACCATCGGCAACACCCCCATGGAGAAACTTCTGTGTGACATGTTCAAGAACTAAGACACGGAAAAACAAAATGGACGCTCAGTTATACTGCACTGAGACACACTGCAAGGGAACTAACATACTGCACTGAGACACACTGCAAGGGAACATGCCCGAAAGCTAACATACTGCACTGAGACACACTGCAAGGGAACATGCCCGAAAGCTAACATACTGCACTGAGACACACTGCAAGGGAACATGCTAACATAACTGACTGAGATTGCAGGGAACATGCCCAGCTAACATACTGGAGACACACTGCCCCCGACTAAAGCTAACAAACTGATGTGTGCCCTTGTATTTGTGTCTAATCAATTAACTGAACAGGATGTTGTAAATATCTTATTGCTGTGTGTAAAGAAAACCATGTAAATATGTCATTGCTGTAAGAGAGTAAACAGACCTGCTTTTGAGCTTGATAATGTGTTATAATGGGCTTTGCTGTGTGTTGGACCCCGGACTCAAAATGTCCTTTGCTGTGGGCAGAATGTTTGTGTCTCATATCTTCAGTTACATTTCAGTCTAGTCGTCCGTGGTCTATATTTTTCACGATGTAATGTAATATATTTACATAAAATCTGTTTCGTCTTAGACACTGTACATTTCTGCTGTCATAAATATGTGTGCTGTATTAATGATTTCATGCCTTGATAAATTGAAACTTGTATAGTGTCTTCTATCAATTAACTGAAGAGGATGAGTTGAGACCAGGTTTACACCAAGCTATCTATTAACTGAAGAGGATGAGTAGAGACCAGGTTTACACCAAGCTGTCTATTAACTGAAGAGGATGAGTAGAGACCAGGTTTACACCAAGCTATCTATTAACTGAAGAGGATGAGTAGAGACCAGGTTTACACCAAGCTATCTATTAACTGAAGAGGATGAGTAGAGACCAGGTTTACACCAAGCTATCTATTAACTGAAGAGGATGAGTAGAGACCAGGTTTACACCAAGCTCTCTATTAACTGAAGAGGATGAGTAGAGACCAGGTTTACACCAAGCTATCTATTAACTGAAGAGGATGAGTAGAGACCAGGTTTACACCAACCAATCATACACGAGCAGGTTTACACCAACCAATCATACACCAGCTCAGAGGAAGAGAAAACAAGCTTCCCATCAGAGCATATAGACACAGTGGCAACTTCAATAGTGAGCAAAGACAAAGTACAAATCAAAAGAACAGCGCCACCTTCTGTCCACTACTAACAACAACACCAGTTACTCTTTCCTACCACTAGATGTCCTCCCAGTCTGGCTGTCAACACTACTTGGACAGTAGACTGAACTTCATCAGTATCCACATCTCATGGCAACCACTGTATGACAGTAGGGTGAATATGTCCCAGTCATTTCTCAGACTACAGGTCCCCACTGTATGACAGTAGGGTGAATATGTCCCAGTCATTTCTCAGACTACAGGTCCCCACTGTGTGACAGTAGGGTGAATATGTCCCAGTCATTTCTCAGACTACAGGTCCCCACTGTATGACAGTAGGGTGAATATGTCCCAGTCATTTCTCAGACTACAGGTCCCCACTGTATGACAGTAGGGTGAATATGTCTCAGTCATTTCTCAGACTACAGGTCCCCACTGTGTGACAGTAGGATGAATATGTCCCAGTCATTTCTCAGACTACAGGTCCCCACTGTATGACAGTAGGGTGAATATGTCCCAGTCATTTCTCAGACTACAGGTCCCCACTGTGTGACAGTAGGGTGAATATGTCCCAGTCATTTCTCAGACTACAGGTCCCCACTGTATGACAGTAGGGTGAATATGTCCCAGTCATTTCTCAGACTACAGGTCCCCACTGTATGACAGTAGGGTGAATATGTCTCAGTCATTTCTCAGACTACAGGTCCCCACTGTGTGACAGTAGGATGAATATGTCCCAGTCATTTCTCAGACTACAGGTCCCCACTGTATGACAGTAGGGTGAATATGTCCCAGTCATTTCTCAGACTACAGGTCCCCACTGTATGACAGTAGGGTGAATATGTCCCAGTCATTTCTCAGACTACAGGTCCCCACTGTATGACAGTAGGGTGAATATGTCCCAGTCATTTCTCAGACTACAGGTCCCCACTGTATGACAGTAGGATGAATATGTCCCAGTCATTTCTCAGACTACAGGTCCCCACTGTATGACAGTAGGATGAATATGTCCCAGTCATTTCTCAGACTACAGGTCCCCACTGTATGACAGTAGGATGAATATGTCCCAGTCATTTCTCAGACTACAGGTCCCCACTGTGTGACAGTAGGGTGAATATGTCCCAGTCATTTCTCAGACTACAGGTCCCCACTGTGTGACAGTAGGGTGAATATGTCTCAGTCATTTCTCAGACTACAGGTCCCCACTGTATGACAGTAGGATGAATATGTCCCAGTCATTTCTCAGACTACAGGTCCCCACTGTATGACAGTAGGGTGAATATGTCCCAGTCATTTCTCAGACTACAGGTCCCCACTGTATGACAGTAGGGTGAATATGTCCCAGTCATTTCTCAGACTACAGGTCCCCACTGTATGACAGTAGGGTGAATATGTCCCAGTCATTTCTCAGACTACAGGTCCCCACTGTATGACAGTAGGGTGAATATGTCCCAGCCATTTCTCAGACTACAGGTCCCCACTGTATGACAGTGTAACCTTACTTTCTGGATTGTTATTAGCAACCTCGCATTACCAAGCACCGCATTACCAAGCACCGCATTACCAAGCACCGCATTACCAAGCACCGCATTACCAAGCATCGCATTACCAAGCATCGCATTACCAAGCATCGCATTACCAAGCATCGCATTACCAAGCACCACATCACCACCACATCACCACCACACCACCACCACATCACCAAGCACCACATCACCCAGCACCACACCACCACCACACCACCACCACATCACCACCACACCACCACCACATCACCACCACACCACCACCACATCACCAAGCACCACATCATCCAGCACCACACCACCACCACACCACCACCACATCACCACCACATCACCAAGCACCACATCACCCAGCACCACACCACCACCACACCACCACCACACCACCACCACATCACCACCACATCACCACCACATCACCACCACATCACCAAGCACCACACCACCACCACATCACCAAGCACCACACCACCACCACATCACCACCACCACACCACCACATCACCACCACACCACCACCACATCACCAAGCACCACACCACCACCACCACACCACCACCACATCACCACCACACCACCACCACATCACCACCACATCACCACCACACCACCACCACATCACCACCACATCTCCAAATCACCACCACATCACCAAGCACCACACCACATCACCACCACATCACCAAGCACCACACCACCACCACATCACCACCACATCACCAAGCACCACACCACCACCACATCACCACCACATCACCACCACACCACCACCACATCACCACCACATCACCACCACATCACCACCACATCACCACCACACCACCCCCACATCACCAAGCACCACACCACATCACCACCACATCACCAAGCACCACATCACCAAGCACCACACCACCACCACATCACCACCACATCACCACCACATCACCACCACCACACCACCACCACATCACCACCACATCACCACCACATCACCACCACACCACCACCACATCACCACCACATCACCACCACATCACCACCACATCACCAAATCACCACCACATCACCACCACACACCACCACATCACCAAGCACCACACCACCACCACATCACCACCACATCACCACCACATCACCAAGCACCACACCACCACCACATCACCAAGCACCACACCACATCACCACATCACCACCACATCACCAAGCACCACACCACCACCACATCACCAAGCACCACACCACATCACCACATCACCACCACATCACCAAGCACCACACCACCACCACATCACCAAGCACCACACCACAGCACCACATCACCACCACATCACCAAGCACCACACCACCACCACATCACCACCACATCACCACCACATCACCAAGCACCACACCACCACCACATCACCACCACATCACCAAGCACCACACCACCACCACACCACCACCACATCACCACCACACCACCACCACCACACCACCACCACATCACCACCACATCACCAAACACCACACCACCACCACCACATCACCACCACATCACCAAACACCACACCACCACCACCACATCACCAAGCACCACATCACCAAGCACCACACATCACCACCACATCACCACCACATCACCACATCACCACCACACCACCACCACATCACCACCACATCACC
>NC_088422.1:99549347-99561847 GCF_034236695.1 Oncorhynchus nerka
CTGTGTGCCAAGGCCTTGTGAGACCTCCATCATCTAATCCACAAAGCAGAAAAGCTTAGGCTCTCCATCCTACCATCCCCCTGCCCCTCTCCTTCCTCTCTCCTCCCTCCCTCTCCTCCCCCACTCCTCCCTCACTCCTTCCTTCCTCTCCTCCTTCCCCCTCTCCTAAATCTCATCCCTCCCCCTCTCCTTCCTCCCCCTCTCCCTCCTCTCCTCCCTCCCTCCCTCTCCTTATTCTCCTCCCTCCCTCTCCTTCATCTCCTCCTTCCCCCTCTTCTTCCCCCTCTCCTTCCCCCTCTCCTTCCTCTCTCCTCTCTCCCTCTCCTTCCCCCCCCTCTCCCCCCACTCCTCCCTCACTCCCTCACTCCTTCCTCTCCTCCTTCCCCCTCTCCTAAATCTCATCCCTCCCCCTCTCCTTCCTCCCCCCCTCTCCCCCTCTCCTCCCTCCCTCTCCTTATTCTCCTCCCTCTCCTTCCTCTCCTCCTTCCCCCTCTCCTTCCCCCTCTCCTTCCTCTCTCCGCCCTCTCCCACTCCTCCATCCCTTTCCCTCTATCCCTCTCCTCCCTCCCTCTCCCTCTCCTTCCTCACTTCCCTCCCTCCCCCCTCCTTCCTTTCTCCTCCCCCCTCTCCCCCCCTCTCCTTCCTCTCCTCCCTCTCCCTCCCCTTCTTCTCTTATTGTATGAGCTGGCTCACAGGTTGAGATTATGGAACTCTGAACCCCTCTAACCAAACAACCATCCTTTTATCCTGAGTTGGAGAGAGTACACTGCTTTCTTCTTTAATGAGGAGAGAAAATTATGCTGCAGGAAAATCAACTAATTGATGTGTCTGATGTTTTATGAGAACCCCAAACGTAGCTGTCTGACCCGGTTCATTAAAACAGCAGAGACAGTGGTAGATGTCTGACCCGGTTCATTAAAACAGCAGAGACAGCGGTAGATGTCTGACCCGGTTCATTAAAACAGCAGAGACAGTGGTAGATGTCTGACCCGGTTCATTAAAACAGCAGAGACAGTGGTAGATGTCTGACCCGGTTCATTAAAACAGCAGAGACAGCGGTAGATGTCAGCGGTAGATGTCTGACCCGGTTCATTAAAACAGCAGAGACAGTGGTAGATGTCTGACCCGGTTCATTAAAACAGCAGAGACAGTGGTAGATGTCTGACCCGGTTCATTAAAACAGTAGAGACAGCGGTAGATGTCTGACCCGGTTCATTAAAACAGCAGAGACAGTGGTAGATGTCTGACCCGGTTCATTAAAACAGCAGAGACAGCGGTAGATGTCCTAGCTGCTTCATTAAAACAGTAGAGACAGCGGTAGATGTCTGACCCGCATTAAAACAGCAGAGACAGATCATTAAATACACAACTAGTAAACCATGGACTAAGCAGATCATTAAATACACAACTAGGCCATGGACTTTACAGCCACTATATTCTGGATGTAATAAATAATGACAGTTAATATGGCAGAAACCTCAGAAACAACGCTAACAGGATGCCATCATTTTCAGTGCAAAAACAAGTGTTTCAGAACCTTTCTCTCACATATAAACTGTTAAACATTCTCTCTCTCCCCTTTTGCCCTGAGGCCAATCCCCACAGCACAAAGCTAGCCCCTGTTAGAATAAGAGACTTTCAACCAGTGATTTTTCATCATATTAAAAGCTAAGCTCTTTGAGTAACAGGCAGTGTGAAGCGAGCAGGTTAAACCACGTTGCAGCACAGTCGTGACGTATTTCTCAATCTCACTGAGAGATCTGGGCAGCTGGAACATGTTGATTTTCACAACTGTTTTTCTGAGCTGTTGTTCAATGTTGCCTATCAGATAGAGCAACACAGGTACAGCCTTAGGTTGCCCGATGAATTTATATCTACTGTAAATTTATATCAAACTTTATATTTACATAAACTTTATATTTATTTAAACTTTATATTTATATTAACTTTATATTTATATTAACTTTATATTTATTTATATTTATATTAACTTTATATTTATATTAACTTTATATTTATATTAACTTTATATTTATATTAACTTTATATTAACTTTATATTTATATTAACTTTATATTAACTTTATATTTATATTAACTTTATATTTATATTAATATTAATTTATATTAACTTTATATTTATATTAACTTTATATTTATATTAACTTTATATTTATATTAACTTTATATTTATATTAACTTTATATTTATATTAACTTTATATTTATATTAACTTTATATTAACTTTATATTTATATTTATATTAATTTAACTTTATATTAACTTTATATTTATATTAACTTTATATTAATTTATATTTATATTATATTAACTTTATATTAACTTTTTATATTAACTTTATATTTATATTAACTTTATATTTATATTAACTTTATATTTATATTAACTTTATATTAACTTTATATTAACTTTATATTTATATTAACTTTATATTAACTATATTAACTTTATATTAACTTTATATTTATATTAACTTTATATTAACTTTATATTTATATTAACTTTATATTAATTTATATTAACTTTATATTTATATTAACTTTATATTAACTTTATATTAACTTTTTATATTAACTTTATATTAACTTTATATTTATATTAACTTTATATTAACTTTATATTTATATTAACTTTATATTTATATTAACTTTATATTAACTTTATATTAACTTTATATTAACTTTATATTAACTTTATATTAACTTTATATTAACTATATTAACTTTATATTATATTAACTTTATATTAATATTAACTTTATATTAACTTTATATATTAACTTTTATATTAACTTTATATTAACTTTATATTTATATTAACTTTATATTTATATTAACTTTATATTAACTTTATATTAACTTTATATTAACTTTATATTAATATTTATATTTATATTAACTTTATATTAATATTAACTTTATATTAACTTTATATTAACTTTATATTAACTTTATATTAACTTTATATTAATATTAACTTTATATTAACTTTATATTAATATTAACTTTATATTAATATTAACTTTATATTAATATATATTAACTTTATATTATTTATATTATTAACTTTATATTAACTTTATATTAACTTTATATTTATATTAACTTTATATTAACTTTATATTTATATTAACTTTATATTAACTTTATATTAATATTAACTTTATATTAACTTTATATTAACTTTATATTAACTTTATATTTATATTAACTTTATATTAACTTTATATTTATATTAACTTTATATTAACTTTATATTTATATTAACTTTATTTATTTAATTAATTTATATTTATATTAACTTTATATTATATTAACTTTATATTAACTTTATTAACTTTATTTTATATTAACTATTATATTAACTTTATATTAACTTTATATTTATATTAACTTTTTATATTAACTTTATATTTTAACTTTATATTTATTTAATTTATATTAACTTTATATTAATTAACTTTTTATATTAACTTTATATTAACTTTATATTAACTTTATATTAATATTAACTTTATATTAACTTTATATTAATATTAACTTTATATTATATTAACTTTATATTAACTTTATATTAACTTTATATTTATATTAACTTTATATTAACTTTATATTTATATTAACTTTATATTAACTTTATATAAACTTTATATTTATATTAACTTTTTATTTAACTTTATAACTTTATATTAACTTTATATTTATATTAACTTTATATTAACTTTATATTATATTAACTTTATATTAACTTTATATTAACTTTATATTTATATTAACTTTATATTAATATTAACTTTATATTAACTTTATATTAATATTAACTTTATATTAACTTTATATTAACTTTATATTTATATTAACTTTATATTAACTTTATATTAACTTTATTTATATTAACTTTATATTAACTTTTTATATTAACTTTATATTTATATTAACTTTATATTAACTTTATATTAATATTAACTTTATATTTATATTAACTTTATATTTATATTAACTTTATATTAACTTTATATTAACTTTAATTTATATTAACTTTATTTATATTAACTTTATATTTATATTAACTTTATATTAACTTTATATTAATATTAACTTTATATTAACTTTATATTAACTTTATATTAACTTTATATTTATATTAACTTTATATTAACTTTATATTAACTTTATATTTATATTAACTTTATATTTATATTAACTTTATATAAACTTTATATTAACTTTATATTAATAACTTTATATTTATATTATATTAACTTTATTTATATTAACTTTATATTAACTTTATATTAACTTTATATTTATATTAACTTTATATTAACTTTATATTAACTTTATATTAACTTTATATTAACTTATATTAACTTTATATTAACTTTATATTAACTTTATATTTATATTAACTTTATATTTATATTAACTTTATATTAACTTTATATTTATATTAACTTTATATTTATTTATATTTATATTAACTTTATATTTATATTAACTTTATATTTATATTAACTTTATATTAACTTTATATTTATATTAACTTTATATTATATTTAACTTTATATTAACTTTATATTTATATTAACTTTATATTTATATTAACTTTATATTAACTTTATATTTATATTAATATTAACTTTATATTAACTTTATATTTATATTAACTTTATATTTATATTAACTTTATATTTATATTAACTTTATATTAACTTTATATTAACTTTATATTAATATTATATTTATATTATATTAACTTTATATTTATATTAACTTTATATTAACTTTATATTTTTATATTATATTAACTTTATATTAACTTTATATTTATATTAACTTTATATTAATATTAACTTTATATTAACTTTATATTTATATTAACTTTATATTTATATTAACTTTATATTAACTTTATATTAACTTTATATTTATATTAACTTTATATTAACTTTATATTAACTTTATATTAACTTTATATTTATATTAACTTTATATTAACTTTATATTAACTTTATATTATATTAACTTTATATTAACTTTATATTAATATTAACTTTATATTAACTTTATTAACTTTATATTAATTAACTTTATATTAATATTAACTTTATATTAATATTAACTTTATATTAACTTTATATTAACTTTATATTTATATTAACTTTATATTATATTAACTTATTAACTTTATATATTTATATTAACTTTATATTAATATTAACTTTATATTTACTATTATATTTATATTAACTTTATATTAACTTTATATTTATATTAACTTTATATTAATATTAACTTTATATTAACTTTATATTAATATTAACTTTATATTTATATTAACTTTATATTAACTTTATATTTATATTAACTTTATATTTATATTAACTTTATATTAATATTAACTTTATATTAACTTTATATTAACTTTATATTAACTTTATATTAACTTTATATTAACTTTATATTTATATTAACTTTATATTTATATTAACTTTATATTAATATTAACTTTATATTAACTTTATATTAACTTTATATTAACTTTATATTTATATTAACTTTATATTTATATTATTATATTTATAACTTTATATTAACTTTATATTTATATTAACTTTATATTTATTTATATTTATATTAACTTTATATTAACTTTATTAACTTTATATTAATATTAACTTTATATTAACTTTATATTAATATTAACTTTATATTTATATTAACTTTATATTTATATTAACTTTATATTATATTAACTTTATATTTATATTAACTTTATATTTATATTAACTTTATATTAACTTTATATTAATTTAAACTTTATATTATATTAATTTATATTAACTTTATATTAACTTTATATTAACTTTATATTTATATTAACTTTATATTTAACTTTATATTAACTTTATATTAACTTTATATTATATTATATTTATATTTTATATTAACTTTATATTAATATTAATTTATATTAACTTTATATTAATTTATATTTATATTAACTTTATATTATATTAATTAACTTATATTAATTTATATTTATATTAACTTTATATTTATATTAACTTTATATTTATATTAACTTTATATTTATATTAACTTTATATTTATATTAACTTTATATTAACTTTATATTAACTTTATTTATATTAACTTTATATTTATATTAACTTTATATTAATATTAACTTTATATTAACTTTATATTAATTTTATATTAACTTTATATTAATATTAACTTTATATTAACTTTATATTTATATTAACTTTATATTTAACTTTATATTAACTTTATATTATATTAACTTTATATTTATATTAACTTTATATTAATATTTTATATTTATATTAACTTTATTTTATATTAACTTTATATTAACTTTATATTAACTTTATATTAACTTTATATTAATATTATATTAACTTTATATTAATATTAACTTTATATTAATATATTAACTTTATATTTATATTAACTTTATATTTATATTAACTTTATATTTATATTAACTTTATATTTATATTAACTTTATATTAATATTATATTAACTTTATATTATTAACTTTATATTAATATTAACTTTATATTAACTTTATATTAATATTAACTTTATATTAACTTTATATTAACTTTATATTAACTTTATATTTATATTAACTTTATATTAACTTTATACTTTATATTAACTTTATATTTATATTAACTTTATATTTTTATATTAACTTTATATTTATATTAACTTTATATTAACTATATTAACTTTATATTTATATTAACTTTATATTAACTTTATATTTATTAACTTTATATTAACTTTATATTTATATTAACTTTATATTAACTTTATATTTATATTAACTTTATATTTATATTAACTTTATATTAACTTTATATTAACTTTATATTAACTTTATATTAACTTTATATTTATATTAACTTTATATTAACTTTATATTTATATTAACTTTATATTAATATTATATTTATATTTATATTATTAACTTTATATTAATATTAACTTTATATTAACTTTATATTAACTTTATATTAACTTTATATTTATATTAACTTTATATTTATATTAACTTTATATTAACTTTATATTAACTTTATATTTATATTAACTTTATATTTATATTAACTTTATATTTATATTAACTTTATATTAATATTAACTTTATATTTATATTAACTTTATATTAATATTAACTTTATATTAACTTTATTTATATTAACTTTATATTTATATTAACTTTATATTTATATTAACTTTATATTAACTTTATATTTATATTAACTTTATATTTATATTATATTTATATTAACTTTATATTTATATTAACTTTATATTTATATTAACTTTATATTAACTTTATATTAACTTTATATTAACTTTATATTAACTATTATATTTATATTTATATTAACTTTATATTTATATTAACTTTATATTAACTTTATATTTATATTAACTTTATATTAACTTTATATTAATATTTATATTAATATTATATTTATATATTTATTAACTTTTATATTTATATTAACTTTATATTTATATTAACTTTATATTTATATTAACTTTATATTAACTTTATATTTATATTAACTTTATATTTATATTAACTTTATATTAACTTTATATTTATATTAACTTTATATTTATATTAACTTTATATTTATATTAACTTTATATTATATTTATATTTATATTAACTATTTATAAACTTTATATTAATTAACTTTATATTAATATTAACTTTATATTATATTTATATTAACTTTATATTATTTAAACTTTATATTAACTTTATATTTATATTAACTTTATATTAATATTAACTTTATATTTATATTAACTTTATATTTATATTAACTTTATATTTATATTTATATTAACTTTATATTTATATTAACTTTATATAAAGTGAACCATCATTCATCAATCACGAAACTGAGGTCACTAGAGGTCAAAAGAGCTTCATCCCTCTCGCCATCCTTCTCACACCCCTTGACCCTGGTCTCCCTCCCTCCCTCCCTCCTGTCTTTGTGTGCTGAGGTAATCTGGGGGTGTTATGTGGTTAGTGTGTGTGTGGAATGTATTGGGGTAAGGGTGCATTGTTAGACTCTGTTAGAGTGTGTACTAAACTCCTACAGCAGGGACAACACGACTGGACACCTGACCAGAGGTCTCTCTCTCTCTGTACCTCAGACGCTGCACAACCTGAACTCAAAGCTACCCAACACACAGTGGAGTAAGCTACAACTCTCAATACAATTACAAATTATCAATATTTATTGATCGGGAAGTGCTGCGCTGCGTTGGGACATAGCTGCGTTGGAGAGACGGTTGATGATCGAGGTTGGCTAGGTGGATTTCCTCTGGTTTTCACCCGTCAACGTGGACTATAGCAACAGAGACAAGATCAAGATGAACCAGACCAAGGTGGTAGAAGAGGAACTGTATAACTACTATGACTACTCAGACTGGTACTCCAACAATATGGAACCCACCAGACCTCCAAAAGAGTAAGTATGAGGGTCAGTAAATAGCATACTATTTAGCCAACACTTTTTTAAATCCATAGCGACTTACAGTAATACATATATTTTCGTATACGTGGCCACAGCACAGCGGGAATCACATTTTTTCAACCCTGATGTTGCAAGCATCATGCTCTACCAACTGAGCCACACAGGATCAGTGCAATGAATTATGGGGGACTGTGTCATAATGTTATGATGATTTTATTTAATCTAAGATCAAGGGTTTCTCAATCACTGACCTGCATGGGCCAAAGTATAGCTGGTTTTCAATTCTTCCAGTTTTCCATCCAGGATTAAATGATCTATTACAAATGGCATATTTTCAGTTGTTAGGTGAAACTCTTGTCAGATTCGCTACCGAGAGCGCAGTCAGGCTGAACAGGATTTCTAGGGAGTTTGTTTTTGCTCTGAGTAAATGGTTTCTGACGGTCATTGCTCAGCTTGTGTTACATGACTGTTTCAGAGTTATTCTCCCGTGTGACCCCACAGCGGATGACCAGCTTTTTCACATATGCATCGCTTCAGTATCTGTAAGTATCAGACCTTCTGTCTATTTTTCAATATTTACACCCGGTGAAAACATTTTACTTGAACCTCAAACAGGAAGTCATGTTGAGACCAAGGTCTCTTTTACTAATGAGCCATGTAATTACAGAGACACACATCCAGTACACACTTACCAACAACAGTAGGGGTCACAGGTCAAATGAATATCAAACATGAATGTTTGGAATGAATGGAAACAGTGAATGTTTATATAGACCATGCCCTAAAGGGGATGTTCAGTCAGTACAGATGACTATAGACCATGCCCTAAAGGGGATGTTCAGTCAGTACAGATGACTATAGACCATGCCCTAAAGGGGATGTTCAGTCAGTACAGATGACTGTAGGCCATGCCCTAAAGGGGATGTTCAGTCAGTACAGATGACTGTAGACCATGTCCTAAAGGGGATGTTCAGTCAGTACAGATGACTGTAGGCCATGTTCTAAAGGGGATGTTCAGTCAGTACAGATGACTGTAGACCATGTTCTAAAGGGGATGTTCAGTCAGTACAGATGACTATAGACCATGCCCTAAAGGGGATGTTCAGTCAGTACAGATGACAGATGAAAGGGGATGTTCAGTCAGTAGATGACCCATGCCCTAAAGGGGATGTTCAGTCAGTACAGATGACTGGGATGTTCAAAGGGGATGTTCAGTCAGTACAGATGACTGTAGGCCATGTTCTAAAGGGGATGTTCAGTCAGTACAGATGACTGTAGACCATGCCCTAAAGGGGATGTTCAGTCAGTACAGATGACTATAGACCATGCCCTAAAGGGGATGTTCAGTCAGTACAGATGACTGTAGGCCATGTTCTAAAGGGGATGTTCAGTCAGTACAGATGACTGTAGGCCATGGTATAAAGGGGATGTTCAGTCAGTACAGATGACTATAGGCCATGTTATAAAGGGGATGTTCAGTCAGTACAGATGACTGTAGGCCATGTCCTAAAGGGGATGTTCAGTCAGTACAGATGACTATAGACCATGCCCTAAAGGGGATGTTCAGTCAGTACAGATGACTATAGACCATGCCCTAAAGGGGATGTTCAGTCAGTACAGATGACTGTAGACCATGCCCTAAAGGGGATGTTCAGTCAGTACATTGGTGCTACTCTCTATGACCTCAGAAAGCCATCTCCCTCAACATCATCAGTGATAAATGTCATCGTTAGGCCTTGTCCAATTTGTGGTAGAGGGCTCGCTCCACTTTTCTGAGGAGAACAACGGCATGAATTATAATTGAACTGACACACCGTAGGACTTTGGGATTCGGCCAAATAGAGCACACTCAGAGCACTATGTAGGGACAACCTGGACTCAGGGGTACACGTAACATAGTAAATGTAAACCCGTGACACTCTAATGAGTATGATATGTTAAGTTTGGTATGGTATGTATTCATGTGTGGCTGTCCATCATCCATTTTGTATGATATGTTCCTGAATTACAATTCTTATGATATCTTACAAATTCCAATTTGTTTTGGCTAACGCTAGCTAGGTGGATAATTGGTGGAAGGGAAGGGTTAGCTAACATGCTATATAGCATGTAGCTAAAAAGTAGTTAGCAGTTCCGATGTTGCTAATTAGAGAAAATGCTAAAGTTGTCTGAGGAAATTCAAACACGCAATATTTTGGTTGCTAGATATTCGTGTTCAAATCAAATTAAAATCAAATCAAATCAAATCAAATGTTATTGGTCACATACACATGGTTAGCAGATGTTATTGGTTATCAGATGTAATTGGTTATCAGATGTTATTGGTCACATACACATGGTTAGCAGATGTTATTGGTTATCAGATGTTATTGGTCACATACACATGGTTAGCAGATGTTAATGCGAGTGTAGCGAAACTACCTAATAAACACAAATCTAAAGGGGTGAATGAGAATATGTACATATAAGTATATGGATGAGCGATGGCCGAGTGGCATAGGCAAGGTGCAGTAGATGGTATAAAATACAATATATACTGTACATGTGATGTGAGTAATGTAAGATATGTAAACATTATTTAAAGTGACTAGTGATCCATTCATTAAGGTGGCCAGTGATTGGGTCTCAGTGTAGGCAGCAGCCTCTCTGAGTTACTGATGGCTATTTCACAGTCTGATGGCCTTGAGATAGAAGCTGTTTTTCAGTCTCTCGGTCCCTGCTTTGATGCATCTGTACTGACCTCGCCTTCTGGATGATAGCGGGGTGAACAGGCAGTGGCTCGGGTGGTTGTTGTCTTTGATGATATTTTTGGCTTTCCTGTGACATCGGGTGCCGTAGATGTCATGGAGGGCAGGTAGTTTGCCCAAGGTGATATGTTGTACAGACCGCACCACCCTCTGGAGAGCCTTGTGGTTGAGGGCGGTGCAGTTGCCGTAACAGGCTGTGATACAGCCCGACAGGATGCTCTCGATTGTGCATCTGTAAAAGTTTGTCAGGGTTTTGGGTGACAGGCCAAATTTCTTCAGCCTCCTGAGGTTGAAGAGGCGCTGTTGCGCCTTCTTCACCACACTGTCTGTGTGGGTGGACCAATTCAGTTTGTCTGTGATGTGTACGCCTATGTTATACACCCAAACACCCCAACCGTACCAAACGTAACATATCATACTCATTTGAGTGTCCCAGGTTATTTAAGATTTCCTATGTTACGTCTAGTCTATGAGACCAGGCTGGAAGGGTGGGTCAGCGTCTCCACTTACCAGGGGCTCATCAAAAATAATGAGAGAATGGGGAGGGAGCATTCAGAAGGTCCTTTCCTAGGAGTATCCCCCCCCATATTACAACAGGCCTTCTGGCTTGACAACAAGGCACATTAGATGATTACTGTAGATGTACTGTAGTTTAGGAGAGGAATTAGAGTTCCTATTGTATCACTTTGTGGAATATCTTGTCTCCTAGCTCGTTGTGGTGCTGATTCTAGCAGTCCTGTAGTTGTACTGTAGTTTATGAGAGGAATTATAGTTCCTATTGTATCACTTTGTGGAATATCTTGTCTCCTAGCTCGTTGTGGTGCTGATTCTAGCAGTCCTGAAGAGGAGAAAGAGTCTATGTGAGGGTTTTGCCAGTGGATCAACTGGCATCTCAAGGTAAAGTGCAGGTTCATGTACCAAACACATCAACATGAAGCAACCAGGCACTCTTGTCAATATGTGACAACCCACTGGGAAAATACTAGTTAACAATCAGCGTTGTTTCCATGTCATTTCAACACCAAAATGAAATGTGATGACATTGAATCAATGTGGAAAACTGATTGGATTTGAAAAGAGAAAGGAGGAGGGAATTTCCTCTTTTTTTTCACCCAAAATTGAACCTAAAATCCAATGACATGGTGACATTTTGTTGTTGATTTCATGTTGAATTCATGTTAGTTAAACAACTCAAC
>NC_088422.1:99566847-99609347 GCF_034236695.1 Oncorhynchus nerka
CATTAAAAACCACAGCTCCTCCTGGGAACTTGTAAAAAACCAAACACAGTCTGATTATATCTACAGTAAACAGCTTGGATGGACTTGATTTAGTGTCAAATATCCCATGCACAGATTATGACCCAGGAATGTTATTTCTCTCAAGGTCTACACAATGCAGTGTTTTATTTCGCTGTAATCCGTGGATTGTCTCGCTGTAAACTGTCGGTGACAGTGAGATCATGTGAGGTCGTTAATCTGTCTGTGTTGTGATCACAGCTACAGTTCTAGCGAAATCACACATCACACACAATCACACTTTTAATGTGAATTTTCTGCATCCAAATGATTGATTCTATACAGTGTTGCAGGCGGTCAGTGTTGTCAGATCATCCATCCCATAATGTTTATGTGTTAATTAAACAGTTTGATTCTGATCCTCTTTGGCTTCAGGACCTGGAGAGCAGCTACTACACAGACTACGTGAAATTAATTCTAAAGAAGAAAAAGTCAAACGTCAGGTGGGGTTTATGAGAAAAACAGGATACTAAAACTGAATGACCAGACTGTTTTTTATGATGAGAGAAACAAGATACTAAAACTGAATGACCAGACTGTTTTATGATGAGAGAAACAAGATACTAAAACTGAATGACCAGACTGTTTTATGATGAGAGAAACAAGATACTAAAACTGAATGACCAGACTGTTTTATGATGAGAGAAACAAGATACTAAAACTAAATGACCAGACTGTTTTATGATGAGAGAAACAAGATACTAAAACTGAATGACCAGACTGTTTTATGATGAGAGAAACAAGATACTAAAACTAAATGACCAGACTGTGTGTTATGATGAGAGAAACAAGATACTAAAACTGAATGACCAGACTGTGTTTTATTATGAGAGAAACAAGATACTAAAACTAAATGACCAGACTGTGTGTTATTCTATGACATAAACTAAGTAATGACTGCAGCGTGCAGTTATTGACATCATTGTGTTTCTGTTCAGTACCTCAATCAGATCAGATAAACCCAAACTGTTGGAGACAGTAAAAGACACAGTCAAGTCCTATATCTACACACCAGAGAAAGGTAAGTCTGGAGGGTTTTTGACCATTTGTCTGCTAATCCTTTTTCTTTTAAAACAAAATATTCTAATGATACCATTGTTTTACCATGATTGTTGTTGTAGTATTCCGGTTCCCACTGAAGCTGGCGATCTCAGCATTTGTGTCGTCCATAGCAGTTTATCAGGTAAATAAATACTGCAGTTAATTAGGAATCCATCACATTTCAGCAAAACGTAACAATAAACAAAGGAACACAACAACAATCCACATTAAAAGTTGGTTGTGAACATGGCTGCTTTCAGATAACCTGACAAGATGCCAGTTGTTTTAATAGAAATAACTCTTAACAGCCATGTGGTCATCCATCCCCCAGGTGGCGCTGTTGCTGGTAATACTGGTGATCCCCACCCTCCATATAGTCCGTGCTGGTATAGATGACAAGTTTCCCTTCCTTCTGGAGGGCTTTGGTATTGTCCTATCAGAAGACAGGATGGAGGTGGTCCAGATTGTTATTCACTATACCTGGTGTCTGGAAGGTGGGTGTCTGTCCTGCATTTACTGACATGAGCTGCAGCTAAGACAGTTACCTGTGTGGGTTGACGTTATGTTGTGTAGTGTGTTACCTGTGTGGGTTGACGTTATGTTGTGTAGTGTGTTACCTGTGTGGGTTGACGTTATGTTGTGTAGTGTGTTACCTCTGTGGGTTGACGTTATGTTGTGTAGTGTGTTACCTGTGTGGGTTGACGTTATGTTGTGTAGTGTGTTACCTGTGTGGGTTGACGTTATTTTGTGTAGTGTGTTACCTGTGTGGGTTGACGTTATGTTGTGTAGTGTGTTACGTCTGTGGGTTTACCCTGGCCTGTTCCTTATGTTGTGTAGTGTGTTACCTCTGTGGGTTGACGTTATGTTGTGTAGTGTGTTACCTGTGTGGGTTGACGTTATTTTGTGTAGTGTGTTACCTGTGTGGGTTGACCCTGGCCTGTTCCTTATGTTGTGTAGTGTGTTACCTGTGTGGGTTGACCCTGGCCTGTTTGTTATGTTGTGTAGTGTGTTACCTGTGTGGGTTGACCCTGGCCTGTTTGTTATGTTGTGTAGTGTGTTACCTGTGTGGGTTGACCCTGGCCTGTTTGTTATGTTGTGTAGTGTGTTACCTCTGTGGGTTGACGTTATGTTGTGTAGTGTGTTACCTCTGTGGGTTGACGTTATGTTGTGTAGTGTGTTACCTGTGTGGGTTGACCCTGGCCTGTTTGTTATGTTGTGTAGTGTGTTACCTGTGTGGGTTGACCCTGGCCTGTTTGTTATGTTGTGTAGTGTGTTACCTGTGTGGGTTGACCCTGGCCTGTTTGTTATGTTGTGTAGTGTGTTACCTGTGTGGGTTGACCCTGGCCTGTTCCTTATGTTGTGTAGTGTGTTACCTCTGTGGGTTGACGTTATGTTGTGTAGTGTGTTACCTCTGTGGGTTGACGTTATGTTGTGTAGTGTGTTACCTCTGTGGGTTGACGTTATGTTGTGTAGTGTGTTACCTGTGTGGGTTGACGTTATGTTGTGTAGTGTGTTACCTGTGTGGGTTGACGTTATGTTGTGTAGTGTGTTACCTGTGTGGGTTAACCCTGGCCTGTTCTTTATGTTGTGTAGTGTGTTACCTGTGTGGGTTGACGTTATGTTGTGTAGTGTGTTACCTGTGTGGGTTGACCCTGGCCTGTTCCTTATGTTGTGTAGTGTGTTACCTGTGTGGGTTGACCCTGGCCTGTTCCTTATGTTTTGTAGTGTGTTACCTGTGTGGGTTGACGTTATGTTGTGTAGTGTGTTACCTGTGTGGGTTGACGTTATGTTGTGTAGTGTGTTACCTGTGTGGGTTGACTCTGTTCTGTTCCTTATGTTTTGTAGTGTGTTACCTGTGTGGGTTGACCCTGGCCTGTACGCTCACCCTGATCATGCTCATGAGGTCCATGATCCTTCACAGGTAAATACTTTTGATCAGCCAACACAGTAACACAGTAACACAGTAACACAGTATCACAGTATCACACTAACACACTAACACAGTAACACAGTAACACAGTAACACAGTATCACAGTAACACAGTATCACAGTAACACAGTATCACAGTATCACAGTATCACAGTAACACAGTAACACAGTAACACAGTATCACAGTATCACACTAACACACTAACACACTAACACAGTAACACAGTAACACAGTATCACAGTAACACAGTATCACAGTAACACAGTATCACAGTATCACAGTATCACAGTAACACAGTATCACAGTAACACAGTAACACAGTAACACAGTATCACACTAACACACTAACACAGTAACACAGTAACACAGTAACACAGTATCACAGTAACACAGTATCACAGTAACACAGTATCACAGTATCACAGTATCACAGTAACACAGTATCACAGTATCACAGTAACACAGTATCACAGTAACACAGTATCACAGTATCACAGTAACACAGTATCACAGTATCACAGTAACACAGTAACACAGTAACACAGTATCACAGTAACACAGTAACACAGTAACACACTAACACAGTAACACAGTAACACAGTATCACAGTAACACAGTAACACAGTATCACACTAACACACTAACGCAGTATCACAGTATCACACTAACACAGTAACACAGTATCACAGTAACACAGTATCACACTAACACAGTAACACAGTATCACACTAACACAGTAACACAGTATCACACTAACACCGTATCACAGTATCACACTAACACAGTAACACACTAACACAGTATCACACTAACACAGTATCACACTAACACCGTATCACAGTAACACACTAACACAGTAACACACTAACACAGTATCACACTAACACGGTAACACACTAACACAGTATCACAGTATCACACTAACACAGTAACACAGTATCACACTAACACAGTAACACAGTATCACACTAACACAGTATCACACTAACACAGTAACACACTAACACAGTATCACACTAACACAGTATCACACTAACACAGTAACACACTAACACAGTATCACACTAACACAGTATCACACTAACACAGTAACACAGTATCACACTAACACAGTATCACACTAACACAGTATCACACTAACACAGTATCACACTAACACAGTAACACAGTAACACACTAACACAGTAACACAGTAACACAGTAACTATATCAGTGCACCAAACAATGTGTTCTTTTGTATGTTCAAGAAGCAATGGGAAAATACCAAATAACTGATATTTTCAAGTGTGTTCCTCTCATAATCCTGTCAGTAATTCTGTGTCTTCATGTTTCTACCATCAGATGGAACCTCCAGGGCTTGTACAGAGGAGATATTTACAACGTGTATAATTGCCAGAAGAGCATCCGTCCGTCTCAGACAGGCCTAGTGTGTTGGATGGGCTTCATTGGATATCAGGCTGCTGTCATCTCTTTAGGTAGGCTGACCTGACACCGTGGTTTTAATTCCTAATTAAAGGATTATCCATTTACCATTTTATCATATACTGTAGTTCTTCAGTGCATACTTGGTCATTTCTGTGTGCTACTAACCTCAATGCCTTTTAAAACTTACTTTTAAAAATGTTTTTTTTAATGAAAGATGCCAGTTATATTCTTATTCTAGATTCCTCTCTTACTATTTAATATTATTTTGTCAGGAATGGTCTTCCAGACTTTGGTCTTCTTCATCTGTTTTGTGTGGTTGGTGTTCCTCATCATCATCCCCATCTTGTATGGCCAGAACCTTATACTCTTCCAGGTCGCTGCCAAGGCCTGGTGAGTGCATCTTTAAATTTAACTACATTTGTTCCTGCCTGCTTATATGGAATCATACTCTTATATGGAATCATACTCTTATATGGAATCATACTCTTATATGGAATCATACTCTTATATAGAATCATACTCTTATATGGACTCATACTCTTATATGGAATCATACTCTTATATGGAATCATACTCGTATATGGAATCATACTCTTATATGGACTCATACTCTTATATGGAATCATACTCTCATATGGACTCATACTCTTATATGGAATCATACTCTTATATGGAATCATACTCTTATATGGACTCATACTCTTATATGGAATCATACTCGTATATGGAATCATACTCTTATATGGACTCATACTCTTATATGGACTCATACTCTTATATGGAATCATACTCTTATATGGAATCATACTCTCATATGGACTCATACTCTTATATGGAATCATACTCTTATATGGAATCATACTCTTATATGGAATCATACTCTTATATGGACATACTCTTATATGGAATCACAGTCTTATATGGAATCATACTCTTATATGGAATCATACTCTTGCCACGAAGCCTTTATCTGATTTTCAAGCACCATTTTACAGAATTGTTTTTGACCAGCTAGCTCATCACCACAAGACACTATGAACTGATTGAGATACTCATCAGTTGATAAAAGCCTATTTCATATTGTGTGGATTATTTTCATATTGTGGTATCTGATCTCACCAGGCCTGTGTGGCTGACGTTGATACTGACTATTACTCTACAACACGTGACAGCCAGGTTTGCTTTCATCAAAAAGGATGCTGGGACAAGAGACTTGAACAACAGGTACTAAGATTCTAGAACTCTAAAAATCTGTTCACACTGCTATGCTTTATCTTGGCCAGGTCGCAGTTGCAAATGAGAACTTGTTCTCAACTAGCCTACCTGGTTAAATAAAGGTAAAAAAAAAAAAAAAGATTTACTTTATTTATTTGTTTATTTCTAACTTTTTTTCTCAGAACTAGTGACATCATAGATTTCACCACGGTTTCCCGTTTCCCCCCCCCCAGCACAACACAGCTAATTCAAATAATCAAGCGTTGATCAATCAGCTGTGTAGTGTTAGGGCAAAAAACAAAACGTGCACCCCTTGGGGTCCCAAGGACCGATTTTGTGGAAATGCTGGATTACACACTTCTTGAGTTGAAAGAGGGGTTTCTTTTCTTTTTGGTAAATTTCATGTAAACATGAAAAATGACAAATTCAAATTCGTTTTTTTTTTCAAGGGGGACGTGCCCCCGGACCCCCTGTACTTTCTTAGCACCATTGATCCATTCAAAGTAGAACTAACTAGATGTATATTGGCTGGGTTGTTCCAGAGGCAGTCTGTTCCTGCTTACCTACCTGCTCTTCCTGATCAACATCGTGGTGGGGTTGATAGCAGCCATCTGGAGGATGGTCATCACTGCCCTCTATAACATCATCCACCTGGGACGCATGGACATCAGCCTCCTCAACCGCGCTGCTGAATCCTACGACCCGGGTACGTCAACATACAGTTCAGGGAATTCTATAGTCTCCTCAACCGCGCCGCTGAATCCTACGACCCGGGTATGTCAACATACAGTTCAGGGAATTCTATAGTCTCCTCAACCGCGCCGCTGAATCCTACGACCCGGGTACGTCAACATACAGTTCAGGGAATTCTATAGTCTCCTCAACCGCGCTGCTGAATCCTACGACCCGGGTACGTCAACATACAGTTCAGGGAATTCTATAGGATTTTTTTTTTGAAAGGCCTGCCACTGGTACATTTGTTACAGAATGGATATTGTCTAGGGGTCCTAGTTACATCGTCTGTAACCTGAATGAATGTGTGTGTTTCTGTGAGAAATAAAGGGTTTGAGGAACCGTGTTGGCTGGACATGTGCCTAAGGGAGACAGCAACCTTACTTTGGTCCAGTGCCAGCCAGCTCTGTCTCTCTCTCTTGGTTGGCCAGTCCAAGCAGATTATATTGTTCAGATGGTTTCGATACATAACTATGTAAAATAACTTAAAATACCTTAAGGCATGCCCAAACTAAAGACTTCAAAAAACAAACGAAAGGTGTCATGGCTCACCAAACAAAACCAGCACCCTCACGGTTTTCCAGCCGGGACACTGACTGACCATCACCCTAATTAAAGTATTCTCATGTATTGGTGACCACGTTCATTAGCAATCATCTAACAATAACCCACGTAGTTGAAAAACATTTCTGAAATATGTCCCTGATGCTATGAAATACACAGGTGAACAGGTTAAACCTAACACATTGGTTTATGAATATGTGCCCTGGATATGTCTGAATCGCTGACCTCTGACCTCTTCATACAGCTTATTGTTACTACACCCACTACCTGAAGGTAGAGGTCAGCCAATCACACCCTGTGATGAAGGCCTTCTGTGGGCTGGCGCTGCAGGCTGCCTCGGCTGGAGGTGCTGGACAGAAGATGCGAGATGCTGAGGAAGGTTGTTATAGACATAACACACTCATACACGGATTTGCACAAAAGGGGTGTGGCCTTTTCTGTCCCTCGCAGACACTTCCCAGACATGACATTGACTGAACCTACTACTACACAATGTGGAATTTATATCACCAAATAATTCCATCCATCCAGTGTCAGTGTCTTGCTCTGCCCTGACAGCCTGCTCCTCCTCCTCATTCTCCTTTCAGGGATCCAGCTGGTGAATCAGGAGAAGAGACCGGACAAGGTGGTTAACAGCAGGAGGGTGCGGGCACGCTGGCAGTTACTCTACACGCTGGTCAACAACCCGTCTCTACTGGGGTCCAGAAAACACTACCAGCTGCAGGTCGCTCGCCGAAAAATAGAGAGTAGAAAAGCAGGCCAGCAACCTGTGTTGTGTGTGTCTGTGTGTGTGTGTGTGTGTCTGTGTGTGTGTGTGTGTGTCTGTGTGTGTTTCTGTGTGTGTGTGTGTGTCTGTGTGTGTTTCTGTGTGTGTGTGTCTGTGTGTGTGTTCATGTGTGTGTGTCTGTGTGTGTTCGTGTGTGTGTGTGTGTGTGTCTGTGTGTGTGTGTCTGTGTGTGTGTGTCTGTGTGTGTGTGTGTGTCTGTGTGTGTGTGTGTGTGTGTCTGTGTGTGTTCGTGCGTGTGTGTGTGTGTCTGTGTGTGTGTGTTCGTGTGTGTGTGTGTGTGTCTGTGTGTGTGTGTGTGTGTGTGTGTGTGTGTGTGTGTGTGTGTGTGTGTGTGTGTGTGTGTGCGTGTGTGTGTGACAATTTCCTGTACTCTACAAGACAAACATATTTCTTCTTCTCCAGCCCTCTGACAGCTTCGTGAACGGAACGAACCGTAGCGCCGCGGCAGGAAGCAAGAAAGACGCCAGCAGTAAACCCACCGCTGCCGAGGCAGGCGCTGCCACACCCTCAGGCGCTGCCACACCCCCAGGCGCTGCCACACCCTCAGGCGCTGCCACACCCTCAGGCACTGCCACACCCACAGGTGCTGCCACACCCTCAGGCCCTACCACACCCTCTGCTGCTGCTAACTGAGACCATGACACACGGTCATGACTGACGTCATGTGGTTTATGGGGTACGGACACCCTGCTGCTCTCTATAGAACCCAATGTTCCAACTGCTTGGTCTTCAGGGTAGCAGTTGACTGTAGAGGCCTGTAATTTCTGTGGGTTGCAGTCAAGTGCCTTGGCTTGTTCAGCTCCACATGCAGTGAATCTCTATGTATGTTGCTTTCTGTGTCATATTGTTGTCTGCAATGTCGATTTTAAAATTTGCTGGTCTATTATTTAGTTTTTGGTAAAGGTCGTTACGGTGAAATAGTACAACATCTTAACGGTTGTATGTGTTTGGTTATGATGCACAGAACACATCCTGTTTTAGCATCCACTATCTACCCCTTCCTTAATGTGCTGCCCTTTATCAGTTGTTTCGGTACGTTTTCAGAGGTTGAGATATTTGCTTTCAAAATATATTTAAGAACAATGATACATTTATTTTTTGTGTAAATTAATGTAACTGACATCACAATCCAGAGTGAAAAAAAAATCAACTGTTTTCCTTCCAGGTGGGAGAATGTGATTAAGACTCTTATTTTGAAAGAGAGACTTCTTTTCAAACAAATAAAACCGTTTTAAAGTAAATACAGGGGAACAACAAACGTGTTTTCAAGAACCATGATGACTGCGTATGGAAACCCATTTTTACAGAAGCCAATATTCAATGCAGGTGCTTCTACACCTGCATTGCTTGCTGTTTGGGGTTTTAGGCTGGGTTTCTGTACAGCACTTTGAGATATCAGCTGATGTACGAAGGGCTATATAAATACATTTGATTTGATTTTGAATTTGATTTGATTCAGACAGTTCATTCGTAGTACAACAACCCCTATTTTTGGCATTTCACTATAGATCGAATAACATGCCATGTTTGGAAGCTGCAAATCAATAAGGAACAAGCATTCCTTGTCAATACTTTATTACTTCAGGCACATATAGCAGAGGATGAACACTGAGGCAATGTACACATCTGAAACACTTACATTTAACCATAGGCTATCAAATTGTAACACTTATCTTACTGTTAAAATGTAAGAGTTGAGCAACGGTGGGGGTTTTAATGGATATGAGATAGAGACACGTGGGTCATGTATGTTATGGACACATTACCAGGTTAAAGGTCACTGTAAAATGACGTACAACAATAGCTTGTGACACACAGCTTAATAAGGGTTTGTTGGCAACAGTGAAGTGGACGTTCACTCTAGATGTAAAAACAAAACATAGTGTGTAAAGCTGTCCTCGAGGCAAAGCTGTCCTCGAGGCAAAGCTGTCCTCAAGGCAAAGCTGTCCTCAAGGCAAAGCTGTCCTCAAGGCAAAGCTGTCCTCAAGGCAAAGCTGTTCTCAAGGTAAAGCTGTCCTCAAGGCAAAGCTGTCCTCAAGGCAAAGCTGTCCTCAAGGCAAAGCTGTTCTCAAGGTAAAGCTGTCCTCAAGGCAAAGCTGTTCTCAAGGCAAAGCTGTCCTCAAGGCAAAGCTGTCCTCAAGGCAAAGCTGTTCTCAAGGTAAAGCTGTCCTCAAGGCAAAGCTGTCCTCAAGGCAAAGCTGTCCTCAAGGCAAAGCTGTTCTCAAGGCAAAGCTGTCCTCAAGGTAAAGCTGTCCTCAAGGCAAAGGGGGGGGGGGGGGGGGGGGGCTACTTTGAAGAATCTAAAATCTAAAATATATTTTAAATTGTTGAACACTTTTTTTGGGGGTTACTACATGATTAAATATGTGTTATTTCATAGTTTTGATGTCCTCACTATTATTCTACAATGTAGAAAATAGTAAAAAAAAATATAAAAAAATAAAGACCTACTCATTCAAGGGTTTTTGTGTCCAAACTTTTGTCTGGTACTGTATATTATTGACACAATACCGGGTTAAAGGTCACGGTAAAATGACGTACAACAATAGCTTGTGACACACAACTTAAAGGGTTTGTTGGCAACAGTGAAGCGGATGTTCACTCAAGATAGAAAATAGCATTGATAGCCTACAATAGATTAACATAGACATTCACTCTAGATAGAAAATAGCATTGATAGCCTACAATAGATTAACATAGACATTCACTCTAGATAGAAAATAGCATTGATAGCCTACAATAGATTAACATAGACATTCACTCTAGATAGAAAATAGCATTGATAGCCTACAATAGATTAACATAGACATTCACTCTAGATAGAAAATAGCATTGATAGCCTACAATAGATTAACATAGACATTCACTCTAGATAGAAAATAGCATTGATAGCCTACAATAGATTAACATAGACATTCACTCTAGATAGAAAATAGCATTGATAGCCTACAATAGATTAACATAGACATTCATAAGTGCATCTGTTACTTTAAAGAAGAGACATTTCAGATACAGTTACAAAGCTCTTTGCCTTCTTGCCTGTGACAGACTACACTGAATAACTGTCACAAGTCTCAGGAAACGTCACTGTTAAGAGCACACCGGAAGGGTCTATTTTTAGAATAGGCTTAAATATTTTACTACAGGGACGTTTTTTCTTTTACATAATCTTCACAGCGTACATAAACTACCTTCTTTACTTTTCCTTTCAACAGCAGAAGCACCTATGACTTTGTCTACACTGTATCCAGGTCATTGATACGGCAGCCATTTTGAAAAATGACAGGTCACAGGTTCTTCTCTCATGGGATCGATAAACAGTTACTGTGAGACTTACATTACATGTGATCCTGACTGAAGAGGACTAGAACCTGTCTAGTCAAGACGATCTATCAAATACTAACAACAACAACAGGATCAGTGGTGTGGCTCGTTGTACTGCCCAGAGATATTAACAGCCTCCGCACCTAGTGGTAACCTATCGCTGAACTCTGACCCCATCTCACACTCATCCAGATTCCCTCTGTACTGAGACAGAGTGAACGACTCGGTCACCCCACTCCCCTCCACGTCCTCCTCTCTCTCTCCCCCACTCTCCGACTCCCCGTCCTCTCCCTCCCCCGTCTCGCTGGCTGTGATCTGCGTCTGTGACTCGGCGTACGAGTTCCTCAGGTTGAAGTTGACCACTAGGTTCCTCTCCATGTGATGCTGGTGGTCTTTAGCCTTCATGATGAGCTTGTAGGTCTTGTTCCTATATTTGTAGACCAGGTGGAAGCAGGTGGCCCCCAGCAGGGGCACGGTGGAGACGGTGAGGAGACAGATACTGACGACTATAATGATCAACAGGTTAGGAACTCTCTTCCTGGTGGTGAAGAGGACCTGTACCTCACAGTCCTCTCCTCTGTAGGTGAGACAGAGGGAGTAGTTGGCGCCGGGGCGCAGGTCCTGGAACAGATAGGTGTTGATGCCATCTTCCATCCTGGACCACTGGATGGCTGAGTGTCTGTGGTCTGAGGTGACACACAGATACAGCCCTGAGTCCGCCCGGGCTCTCCTGGTTACCTCTGATTGGTTGTGGATGGAATGGAACCCTTCTGAGGCGCTGAGATGGTTGTCTGTGTCGTCTTTAGGAAGGAGGAGAGGATTGAGTCTAACTTTAGCCTCGGTCTCTGACACCCCTAAGGCTATGACTCCAAAGTCAAAGGTATACTGCCTGACATCTTCCAGGCTTAAATTGAAGGCCTGGTTGGAGATGTACTGTGTCTCACTGGTCAAGGTACATTTGCTAGTTGCACGGGATGGATATTTGGGCACTTGCGCTGTACGCTCAGTGTCAACTTCAATGGGAGGAAGGGTTGGGAAGATATTGTACTTTCCCTCCAAATGGGGAATATTCAATGGTTTAAAAGGGTTATTAATGGAGGTTTTGATCACAGGTTGAAGTACTGAGGGGATTTTCTTCCCATTAATAATAACTGGTGGGTCAATCACTTTTCCAACAGGTTGAGGTGGTGGTGGTTTTGGTACTACCACTACTATTGATAGTGAATCGTCATCTTTACCAAACTCATTGGTGGCAGTACAGCTGTAGTTGCCACTGTCCTTTTTACTAAGGCGCGGTATGACTAGAGTGCCATTACGGAACATTTCAAATGGAATGTCTGTCGTTCTAGAATCCTCGTTAGATTCATTGGATTCTGCTGATTCTTTATCTTTGGTGGACAGAGGGTACTCTACACTTTGACGGTTTGTGTGGATTTTCCAGATAACCTCTGGCTTTGGGTTCCCTTTGATCTCACAGTTCAGGATCAACACTGTGCCTTCATAGAGTGTCGTATTCTCAACGTTAGGCTCAGCCGTTATGCTGACGTTAGGGGCCATGCACTTTGACTCAGACAGTTTCACGATCTCCGCTCCTCTCAACTGCTCTGGAGTTTCACAGACAATCAAGTTCTGTTCTGGAACCGATATGGTGGCGTTTAGAATCCAGTCCCTCAGCCAGTCCATCCTGCAGTGGCATGTGAAGGGGTTGTTATAGAGCTGTAGATGAGACAGGGAGGTCAGGCTGTCGAAAGTCCCCTGCGTTATAGTGGTGAACCTGTTGTTGTTGAGGCGGAGAGACCTCAGGTCCTTGAGGTTAGACAAGGAGTCTTTAGGCAGACTGACCATCTCATTGTGGTCCATCTTCAGCAGCTGCAGGGCTGTGAGGTGACGGAGATCCTCCCAAGGGAAATGTACCATCTTGTTGTGACTGACGTCAAAGTTCCTCAGCTGGACCAGGGGAGCCAGGGTGCCCGGTTCGATGGTGACTATCTCGTTATGGGCCATCCATAAGGACGTGACTTGGGTCACATTGTCGAAGCTGCCCGACTCCACCAGAGATATTTTGTTGGCGGTGAGACTCAGAGTGGTCACGTTGGGGGGCAACCTTTCAGGGATGTCAACCAAGTCTTTGTAGGAGCATTCAGCGAAGTGGCGTCCGTATTTGTCGGAGCAGTTGCATAGTTCAGGACAACCGCGTCCGACCACAATAACAGAGCTCCATAAGGAGAGGAAGAACACGAAGGAACGAGACATGTTCTCTTCCTGCAAAAACAAATGTCACTGTTGTTACTAGATATCTGTTTTAGTTCACATTGCACACTCTCAATCACCATTCATAAACAGTCCCTGGATAAAAAGGTACCTCAACATTCTCTTGAGTGTAAATGCAGCAATGAAAATATGAATATTGATGAATATATGCTAATAAATATTGCAACTGCCAACCCCTGACTTTGAAATCCACTTACAGGATTTAAATATTAACTGTAATAGTTTATATCTGTCTGATAGCCTGCTATGCCTTAGGAATTCTGCTTAAATTAGAACAAAAATATTGATGGTTACATTTTTCTAACCAGAATTATTAGTTTCAATATCCATTGATCACAATGTACTGTTATACAAATATAGAAAGATTGTTTTATTACATTTGACATTTCAACCCAGCTGATCAGTTCAAATATCCCAGAGCGGTTTGTGAAAAAGGTTGCCACCTCTTTGGAGCGCATGCAGTTTGTTTATAAACTACGCCACAGCGACTGTGCCCGAGCCCTGTCCTTGGTGCTGACACGGACAGCGCCGGCACCGCTTATGATGTTGTTAACCGCGGAATCAGTACATGCGTGCAGCTGCAGTAGAATGCTATGGTCATGCATCAATCAAGGCGACATTTCACTGCAAAAAAAAAACCAAACAACTAAATGTAAAACGTTTAGGAAGTAAATGTTAGTTATATTTCACGATGACTCAGGTGTCCTTAGAGGTCAAAACGCAATTAAAAGGCCAATGCTACATTCTACAAATTCCAATTTCTAAGCAAAAATGAACACATTCATCCTCGCTATCAAACGCAACATAATACATCTTACCAGTGTGATGTTTTCCTCAGCGCAATGGAAGCGACGGAGATTATTGCTATTGATGGGAGTGGTCTCTTATTTGAACCTCGTAAAGCTGGCTACATGATGAGTTGGGAGCAAGTTTTTAAAGGTGTGCACGTAATGGCATTGCTCTTACATGATTGCTGAAACATATGTGGGTCCTTCCGTGGTCGGATGCTGATATGTCTGTGCGTTGCGATTGGATTTTGCAGAGAGTCACAGCACACTCCCGCCTCTGGAAAGTAGACGTTGCAAAAATTAAAGTGATGCGCCCTCCCTCTTCCATGGCTTCTGTTATCTTCCATGACAACAGTGCAGGAGACCCATCCATCCAATTATTGACGGACTGTTAATAATGGTATATAGGCCGAGATGTGACAAGATGGAAAAGTGCCCGATTCTAGGGTCTGGATTGAGCAGGCAGAGTGACGCAAAGGCAGACAACAAAATTGACAATTTTTTTGGTTTTCAATCGTTACCGTTTCAGTCATCAAGTTAAAACACATTGTCAATTCCTCTTCACAATTTAGTTAAATGTCTGTATACCAATTGCTTCTTTACTTTTAAACTTAAAAATCATGGTACTAAAAAATCAAACAAACATACAAACCAAAGGAACAAAGGGGTGTCACAGTATAACTTTAGACCGTCCCCTCGCCCATTCCCGGGCGCGAACCCTCGCCCATACCCTCTGCATACATCAACAACAGTCACCCACGAAGCATCGTTACCCATCGCTCCACAAAAGCCGCGGCCCTTGCAGAGGGTCATGAATTGTCATGAATGTTGTTCTGGAAGCAGCTCTGCAAAGTAGTCACTAGCTGGCACAGCCACAAAGTCATACAATAACATTTTAAGCGTAACCCTAACCTTAACCACACTGCTAACCCGAATGCCTAACTATAACCTTAAATTAATTAAATGTTTTACAATATAGCCCATTTTGACTTTGCAGCTGGCCCATCTAGCAGAAATCGCTCAGTTCTGCCTCAAGGACAAGACTCGTCGACATGTTATTTTCTCAAACTTCATACCAGAGAGGAAGAGGTGAAGCAAGAGGTTTTACTCTGTCCAAAATCTGTGTAAATCATCAATGATTAAGCAAGTGAAGAGTTTTGTATGGTGGGAAACGAGAGACTGTCGAATTTAGTAAAGATACAAATGAATTGCCATTTTGATAGATGAGGCTTATTTGATGGAATAGCAGTTTGGTAATGCTTTGGCAGTTAAGAGTGTGCTGATATGAGTGTGATGCGCGTGAAATCCCGGCAACTTTGAGAAAAAACACTTCATATTGGAGTTGTCCCTGTTGAAATTCAAGACGGTCTGGGTGTATTTATGAGGCTAACATGAGGCTAACATAGCAGCTCACTCTACATTGAATATAGGCGGTTGATGTCAACACCCCTTATCGAATTGGCTATTTAAAAAAGTATTCAAATAACAAGATGTTTCCACCAATCCAGAGAAAGAAATAGGCGGGAGATTGACAGCCCTGTGGACAACGAATCCCATTGTTAGGGCGGAGACACAAGCATCTCCTTATTGTATGCGGTATCTCTGGTCATAGAACAAAGTCCATTTGCCATGTGCTCTCATCAAACATTTCAGCTATAAGGTCTATTGCAACAAGGATCCACCATGCCTCTGGACAGAATCCCTTCATGTGGGCAGCTGCCTGGAACACACGCAATATTACGTTTCACACACTGGTTAGCAAAAGCAAATATTTCACACAAAAATAAATAAACCCCCCATATTTACTAAAAACAAACAACAAAGTCCCCTTGAACAGAAAGTTCTTCAATACCTGCTAGAAGCCCTCCCACACGGTGTCCTGAGGCAGCCAGCTAGCTAGAAGCTCTCCCACACGGTGTCCTGAGGCAGCCAGCTAGCTAGAAGCTCTCCCACACAGTGTCCTGAGGCAGCCAGCTAGCTAGAAGCTCTCCCACACGGTGTCCTGAGGCAGCCGGCTAGCTAGCAGCTCTCCCACACGGTGTCCTGAGGCAGCCAGCTAGCTAGAAGCTCTCCCACACAGTGTCCTGAGGCAGCCAGCTAGCTAGAAGCTCTCCCACACGGTGTCCTGAGGCAGCCGGCTAGCTAGCAGCTCTCCCACACGGTGTCCTGAGGCAGCCAGCTAGCTAGAAGCCCTCCCACACGGTGTCCTGAGGCAGCCAGCTAGCTAGAAGCTCTCCCACACAGTGTCCTGAGGCAGCCGGCTGGCTAGCAGCTCTCCCACACAGTGTCCTGAGGCAGCCAGCTAGCTAGCAACTCTCCCACACGGTGTCCTGAGGCAGCCAGCTAGCTAGCAACCCTCCCACGCGGTGTCCTGAGGCAGCCAGCTAGCTAACAACTCTCCCACACTGTGTCCTGAGGCAGCCAGCTAGCTAGCAACTCTCCCACACGGTGTCCTGAGGCAGCCAGCTAGCTAGCAGCCCTCCCACACAGTGTCCTGAGGCAGCCAGCTAGCTAGAAGCTCTCCCACACAGTGTCCTGAGGCAGCCAGCTAGCTAGCAGCTCTCCCACACAGTGTCCTGAGGCAGCCAGCTAGCTAGAAGCCCTCCCACACGGTGTCCTGAGGCAGCCAGCTAGCTAGAAGCCCTCCCACACGGTGTCCTGAGGCAGCCAGCTAGCTAGAAGCTCTCCCACACAGTGGCCTGAGGCAGCCGGCTGGCTAGCAGCTCTCCCACACAGTGTCCTGAGGCAGCCAGCTAGCTAGCAACTCTCCCACACGGTGTCCTGAGGCAGCCAGCTAGCTAGCAACCCTCCCACGCGGTGTCCTGAGGCAGCCAGCTAGCTAACAACTCTCCCACACTGTGTCCTGAGGCAGCCAGCTAGCTAGCAACTCTCCCACACGGTGTCCTGAGGCAGCCAGCTAGCTAGCAGCCCTCCCACACAGTGTCCTGAGGCAGTGAGCTAGCTAGCAGCTCTCTCACACGGTGTCCTGAGGCAGCCAGCTAGCTAGCAATCCTCCCACACGCTGTGTCCTGAGGCAGCCGGGGCCATTCTGTTAGTGTTCTCTATCCCCTGCTTCCTGTCTCCTGGTCGACCTGGGGTATCAGGTGACCAGACTTCGCTGGGCCGACGTCCTGACTGCCAGGCAACGACGGGTGTAACATCCAGCACTCTGCCCGTTTCCAGTCACCTCAACCCCATCGCTCATCCACTTTGAGTGGACTACTCCACTCCGGCTGTCTGCAGGCTGCCATGGCAGTATTGTCCTCTTATCTGTCCCCCTCAGCTTCACCATGCAGGCCACATACCTCCAGCCACGTCCACAGATCGGCTCAGCCTTCACCCGTACTGCGCCTTAACACGCCCCAGGCCAGTTAGGACAGTCTCATAGACCAGCAGGTAGTGCCTCAGCTGCCACGAGCACCACCCAGAGAGAGACGGCAGAACCTGGGAGAACAGAAACACAAGAGAGTAAAAACAAATCTGTCCCCTGCTCAACAACTGTCCCCTGCTCAACAACTGTCCCCTGCTCAACAACTGTCCCCTGTTCCACAACTGTCCCCTGCTCTACAACTGTTCCTGCTCCACAACTGTCCCCTACTCAACAACTGTCCCCTCCTCCACAACTGTCCCCTACTCAACAACTGTCCCCTGCTCCACAACTGTCCCCTGCTCAACAACTGTCCCCTCCTCCACAACTGTCCCCTGCTCAACAACTGTTCCTTCTCCACAACTGTCACCTCCTCAACAACTGTCCCCTCCTCAACAACTGTCCCCTCCTCCACAACTGTCCCCTACTCAACAACTGTCCCCTACTCAACAACTGTCCCCTGCTCTACAACTGTCCCCTACTCAACAACTGTCCCCTCCTCCACAACTGTCCCCTGCTTAACAACTGTCCCCTGCTCTACACCTGTCCCCTGCTCCACAACTGTCCCCTGCTTAAGAACTGTCCCCTGCTCCACAACTGTCCCTGTTCCACAACTGTTCCTTCTCCACAACTGTCCCCTGCTTAACAACTGTCCCCTGCTCTACACCTGTCCCCTGCTCTACACCTGTCCCCTGCTCTACAACTGTCACCTCCTCCACAACTGTCCCTGTTCCACAACTGTTCCTCCTCCACAACTGTCCCCTGTTCCACAACTGTCCCTGTTCCACAACTGTTCCTCCTCCACAACTGTCCCTGTTCCACAACTGTCCCTGTTCCACAACTGTCCCCTGCTCCACAACTGTCTCTGTTCCACAACTGTTCCTCCTCCACAACTGTCCCTGTTCCACAACTGTCCCTGTTCCACAACTGTCCCCTGCTCTACAACTGTCCCTGTTCCACAACTGTCCCTGTTCCACAACTGTCCCTGTTCCACAACTGTCCCCTGTTCCACAACTGTTCCTCCTCCACAACTGTCCCTGTTCCACAACTGTCCCTGTTCCACAACTGTCCCCTGCTCTACAACTGTCCCTGTTCCACAACTGTCCCTGTTCCACAACTGTCCCCTGCTCCACAACTGCTCACTCAGTGGCCCAGACCCTGCCGACGCTATGCAAAGTGTCACAAGATGGAGAAGTGTCAGGTTTAAGGATTGAGCAGGCAGAATGATGCAGAGACAGACAAGATGGAGAAGTGTCAGGTTTAAGGGTTGAGCAGGCAGAATGATGCAGAGACAGACAAGATGGAAAAGTGTCAGGTTTAAGAGTTGAGCAGGCAGAATTATGCAGAGACAGACAAGATGGAGAAGTGTCAGGTTTAAGGGTTGAGCAGGCAGAATGATGCAGAGACAGACAAGATGGAGAAGTGCTAGAATAGTTGTCTGAAATGTTTGTAAATGGTATCTCTCTCTGTCTCTCTCTCTCTCTCTCTCTCTCTCTCTCTGTCTCTCTCTCTCTGTCTCTCTGTCTCTCTCTCTCTCTCTCTCTCTCCATGTCTCTCTCTCTCTCTGTCTCTCTCTCTCTCTCTCTTTCTCTCTCTCTGTCTATTTATTGCATTTCTACTATTGACTGTTACCATTTTATTGTTATTATTTTTGTATTTAATTTTATATTATTATTTGCTATCATTTATATATTTTTTTACAATGTATATTGTATACATTGTTGCTTTGGCAATATTGACACAATGTTTTTCATGCCAATAAAGCAGCTTGAATTTGAGAGAGAAAGAGAGAGAGAAAGAGAGAGAAAGAGAGAGAGAGAGAGACAGAGAGACAGAGAGAGAGAGAGCGAGAGAGAGAGAGAGAGAGAGAGAGAGAGTTCAAAGAGAGAGAGAGCGAGACATCAAAGATGATAGGACTGTGCATGTCATAGAGATAACCTAATTCTATTTAATGATGTGGTGCATGTAGTCTGGGCTGATGTAACAGATGTTAGAGATAGTAAACATGTATTAAAATGTCACTCCACAATGATATATTAGTTGAAAATACAAAATACAGATTTAAAAGCCACATTGTGGAACCACTCTGATAGAGTTGACACGCTGCACATAGTACATGATGTCATTTGGAATCGGCAGATGTGATCTTAGATATCTTGCTGATTTAGCCAGGCACTGTACGGTTTCTGTTACTCAGAGGTGGCTGTGACAGATGCACCATGACACATCATCTTGGGTTTAATGAACAGAATATTTACAGATACAGCAGCATGGTTCAGTCTTTATCTGGTAGAGAACAAATAGTGACCTCTGCTGTTAAATGTTGGTCAAACAGCTGTTCAAAAAAAAACAGCATATTTTTGTATTTAAATACACACAATGTATTTAAATACACACGATGCCTACATTTTGACAAAGAAATCCACCCAATTTTATAAAACTGCATTGTTGGTTAAGGGTTTATAAGTATGCATTTCACGGTAAGGTTTACACCTGTTGTATTCGGCGCATGTTAAAATGCAACAACCACCCGAGCCACTGCCTGTTCACCCCTCTATCATCCAGAAGGCGAGGTCAGTACAGGTGCATCAAAGCTGGGACCGAGAGACTGAAAAACATCTTCTATCTCAAGGCCATCAGACTGTTAAACAGCCACCACTAACATTGAGTGGCTGCTGCCAACACACTGACTCAACTCCAGCCACTTTAATATTTTTTAAAATGTTTTTATTTTTTATTTCACCTTTATTTAACCAGGTAGGCTAGTTGAGAACAAGTTCTCATTTGCAACTGCGACCTGGCCAAGATAAAGCATAGCAGTGTGAACAGACAACAGAGTTACACATGGAGTAAACAATTAACAAGTCAATAACACAGTAGAAAAAAAAGGGGAGTCTATATACATTGTGTGCAAAAGGCATGAGGAGGTAGGCAAATAATTACAATTTTGCAGATTAACACTGGAGTGATAAATGATCAGATGGTCATGTACAGGTAGAGATATTGGTGTGCAAAAGAGCAGAAAAGTAAATAAATAAAAACAGTATGGGGATGAGGTAGGTAAAAATGGGTGGGCTATAGACTATGTACAGCTGCAGCGATCGGTTAGCTGCTCAGATAGCAGATGTTTGAAGTTGGTGAGGGAGATAAAAGTCTCCAACTTCAGCGATTTTTGCAATTCATTCCAGTCACAGGCAGCAGAGAACTGGAACGAAAGGCGGCCAAATGAGGTGTTGGCTTTAGGGATGATCAGTGAGATACACCTGCTGGAGCGCGTGCTACGGATGGGTGTTGCCATCGTGACCAGTGAACTGAGATAAGGCGGAGCTTTACCTAGCATGGACTTGTAGATGACCTGGAGCCAGTGGGTCTGGCGACGAATATGTAGCGAGGGCCAGCCGACTAGAGCATACAAGTCGCAGTGGTGGGTGGCATAAGGTGCTTTAGTGACAAAACGGATGGCACTGTGATAAACTGCATCCAGTTTGCTGAGTAGAGTGTTGGAAGCAATTTTGTAGATGACATCGCCGAAGTCAAGGATCAGTAGGATAGTCAGTTTTACTAGGGTAAGTTTGGCGGCGTGAGTGAAGGAGGCTTTGTTGCGGAATAGAAAGCCGACTCTTGATTTGATTTTCGATTGGAGATGTTTGATATGAGTCTGGAAGGAGAGTTTAGAGTCTAGCCAGACACCTAGGTACTTATAGATGTCCACATATTCAAGGTCGGAACCATCCAGGGTGGTGATGCTGGTCAGGCGTGCGGGTGCAGGCAGCGAACGGTTGAAAAGCATGCATTTGGTTTTACTAGCGTTTAAGAGCAGTTGGAGGCCACGGAAGGAGTGTTGTATGGCATTGAAGCTCGTTTGGAGGTTAGATAGCACAGTGTCCAAGGACGGGCCGGAAGTATATAGAATGGTGTTGTCTGCGTAGAGGTGGATCAGGGAATCGCCCGCAGCAAGAACAACATCATTGATATATACAGAGAAAAGAGTCGGCCCGAGGATTGAACCCTGTGGCACCCCCATAGAGACTGCCAGAGGACCGGACAGCATGCCCTCCGATTTGACACACTGAACTCTGTCTGCAAAGTAATTGGTGAACCATAATGGGAATTGATGGGAAATGATGTAAAATATATCACTAGCCACATTAAACAATGCTACTTAATATAATAATAATAATAATTTATCTCATATGTATACGTATATACTGTACTCTATATCATCTACTGCATCTTTATGTAATACATGTATCACTAGCCACTTTAACTATGCCACTTTGTTTATATACTCATCTCATATGTATATACTGTACTCGATACCATCTACTGCATCTTGCCTATACCGCTCTGTACCATCACTCATTCATACATCTTTATGTACATATTCTTTATCCCTTTACACTTGTGTGTATATGGTAGTAGTTTTGGAATTGTTAGTTAGATTACTCGTTGGTTATTACTGCATTGCCGGAACTAGAAGCACAAGCATTTCGCTACACTCACATTAACATCTGCTAACCATGTGTATGTGACAAATAAAATTTGATTTGAAAATGCAATTTGATTTGAATTTTGATTTGAGAGTGGATTGATAACGTTGGTTAATACTATCTCAGAAAGTAATGATTTATGAAGACTGTAGACGTCGCTGTTGAAGAGATTGTGTTTTGAGTCAAAGATAGTGAGAAAACGAGAAAGCCGACCTATTTATTTCTCTAGATTCGATAGTGGCACAGACATAAATAATACTATTTTCATAAATCACACGTATACAACTAACGTATGAATAGCTATGTTTTTAATTTAGGTGTATTGTCTTGTCTGAAATAATTTATCATTGTCTGAAAGCAATTGCTGAATATTGGCTATGCGGGAACGTTTGTCGTCGAATATCTTTGCTCCTGCGGTCACGTGCCTGCAAACATTTAGAACAGGAAGTGATACTGTAGCATCAAGGAACCCACAATAAAATACACAACAATGAGATTATATAGATAGCTTCAGGTTTACTTCAGTTGTAAAGAAGCATCCAAGCTCTCGGAAAGATACACTCTTTCAGCCATTGAAGAGAAGAAGGGCCCTGCGGTGGAGGATTTGTTAACAGGCTAACTTGAGTCGAAGTCGGACCAAGCCCCAAAATGACTGCATCTGTGTTTTTCGGGTGTACATTCATCGCTTTCGGCCCTGCCATTGCACTGTTCTTGTTTACTATTGCCAGGGACCCACTCCGAGTGATATTTCTTATCGCCGGGTAAGTAGCTAGTGTAACGTTAACGAAATAAATAGATAGCAAGCAAACCATCTAGATTTGGATAGTGTAGCCTTCTAGCCAACAGCAGTTAGCCGTATATGAGAACTAGGTAGCCCAAAGGCTAATGCTAAATCACAAACAAAACCTCTTTCTTTTTGGTCACACATTTTCGGACATGTGCTTTTGCTGTATTAGAATTATTGACTCTGTTAAGTTTCTGCAAATGTTAAACACAAACCACTGTTAGTTGGAGAGCTACAGGTCGCGCAATGTTTTGTTCCAGCCGAACACTAAACCTAAATAGTCGCACATGCGCGACTACAGGTACCCCCCCCTGTTTTTATTTTACATTTTGTGGAGCACCCGTAGAATGTTTTATTTCACAGTACAGTCATTCATGTATGTACTAGTTAGCTAAATATTATGTATGTGGCTATATGAGAAGTGTATGACAGGGGTACCTTGCTATGTATGTATTATGTTGAGTGTGTATTGACCAGTGTCTATTTTGTATACAGCAGTACTATGTGTCTAAGACATCCTATTTGGAGACAAGTTCATCCAATCCTAAACTCTGTCCATTTCAGTGTGTGTGACGGAACCTTATTTTATGTGTTTCTATACCTAGTGTTAAACTCGTGTTTTTCTTCTTCTCTCTCCCAGGGCGTTCTTCTGGTTGTGTTCTCTGCTGCTGTCTTCACTAGTGTGGTTCATCACCGTTCAGATCAGCAACAAAGAGAGTTCCTCCCAGCAGAAAGGACTGCTCATATTCGGGGTGGTGCTCTCCGTGCTGCTGCAGGAGACTTTCCGCTTTGGCTACTACAAGCTGCTGAAGTAAGTCGCAGACCTGGGCTCAAAAACAGACCTGGGTTCATTTGCTTTAGCCTGTGTGGAGTGCTACATAGTCAGTGATGGCTGTTTTTTTAAGGTAATCTATTGGTCAATTTAAGCCCGACAAGCTCAAATCAAACCCAGATAAAGTATTTGAAATGATTTCAAATAGTATTTGAACCCAGGTGTAGTAAGCCTATCCCCATGACCTGCTCAGCGATGCTGCTGCTCTACATTCTGGTCTTATATCCCTCGGGGGGTTTTCCAGACTGTAACAGAGAAGAAGTCCATTGTTGAGAGGACTATCAGTGCTTTCAGAAAGTATTCACACATTTTGTTTTAAAATGGATAACATTTTATATTATTGGTCTCTGGCCTTGTGGAGATGTGGATTTATGCCCAACTCGTCACGAATGCCCACTAAACTTCTGTTAGAACGCGCTATTGTAATATAGGGCCTATTTCCCTTATGCATTCTGCCATTTCTTCCTAGAAGGGGCAGCAGGGTAGCCTAGTGGTTAGAGCGTTGGACCAGGTGTCCTTCCTAACGCAGTTTGCCAGAGAGGAAAGAAACCACTCAGGGATTTCACCATGAGGCCAATGGTGACTTTAAAACAGTTACTGAGTTTAATGGCTGTGATAGGAGAAAACTGAGGATGGGATCAACAACATTATAGTTACTCCACAATACTAACCTAAATGACAGAGTGAAAAGAAGGAAGTCTGTACAGAATAAAACATATCCCAAAACATGCATCCAACAAGGCAAGTAATACTGAAAAGAATGTGGCAAAACGCTAAACTTTTTGTCCTGAAAACAAAGTGTTATGTTTGGGGCAAATACAACAGATTACTGAGTACCACTCTCCATGTTTTCAAGCATAGTGGTGGCTGCGTCATGTTATGGGTATGGCTTGTAATTGTTAAGGATGAGTTTTCAGGATAAAAAATAAATGGAATGGCGCTAAGCACAGGCATAATCCTAGAGGAAAAACTGGTTCAGTCTGTTTCCACCAGACACTGGGAGATGAATTCACCTTTCAGCAGGACAATAACCTAAAACACAAGGCCAAATCTACACTGGAGTTGCTTACCAAGAAGACGGTGAATGGCAGAGTTACAGTTTTGACTTAAATCTACTTTGAAAATCTATGACCTTTTAAAAGACCTGAAAATGATTGCTTATCTAGCAATGATCAATAACCAATTTGACAGAGCTTGAAGTATTTTGAAAATAATAATGGGAAAATGTTGCACCGGTGTGGAAAGCTCGAAGAGACTCACCCAGAAAGACTCACAGCTGTAAATCACTGCCAAAGGTGATTCTACAAAGTATTGACTCAGGGGTGTGAATACTTATGTAAATGAGATATTTCTGTATTTTAATTTTCTATACATTTGCAAATATTTCTAGAAACATGTTTTTTCACTGTCGTTTTTGGGGTATAATGTGTGTAGATGGGTGAGAATCTATTTAATTCATTTTGAATTCAGGCTGTAACACAACCAAATGTGGAATAAGTCAAGGGGTGTGAATACTCTCTGAAGACACTTCCAGTAGCTGACAGATTCTGCCTGTTTTCATAGCTTTTGTTGTAAGAGAAACTTGGACGCTTAATGATAGCGGATGGACACACGGTGATTCGACGATAGTTTGACTTTTCTTTGTTTTTAGTGTTGGAGAAACGTGGAAACTGTAGTATTAAAAAAGGGTTGGGTTTGGGTGCTACTATATTTGATGATACTGTAGTTTGATTGTTGTGCTATTTCTTTGTTTTACAGGAAGGCAAACGAAGGCTTGCTCATGTTGAGTGCAGAGGAAACGATGCCGATCTCCATACGGCAACTAGCCTATGGTATGTGGAGGAAGACCAAAAATGACCTCATGTGCATAACATTATGAATAGAAGCAGATATTAGAGATTATGAATAGAAGCAGATATTAGAGATTATGAATAGAAGCAGATATTAGAGATTATGAATAGAAGCAGATATTAGAGATTATGAATAGAAGCAGATATTAGAGATTATGAATAGAAGCAGATATTAGAGATTATGAATAGAAGCAGATATTAGAGATTATGAATAGAAGCAGATATTAGAGATTATGAATAGAAGCAGATATTAGAGATTATGAATAGAAGCAGATATTAGAGATTATGAATAGAAGCAGATATTAGAGATTATGAATAGAAGCAGATATTAGAGATTATGAATAGAAGCAGATGGAAGATATTAGAGATTATGAATGGAAGCAGATGGAAGATATTAGCTTTGAGGCAGAGTTTTGTGGCCCCTTCTCCTCTGTTGTAGCAGTTATCATGGTTCATATTACATTAAAACCCTCATAGCTGTTATTTTAGACTGTGGAGTGCCATTACATCTTTCCCTGTTGTTGTCTGTCTCCCCAGTGTCTTGATAGTGTCTCTGTTGTCTGTTTTCCCCAGTGTCTGGGCTGGGGTTCGGCTTCATGAGTGGAGCGTTCTCAATGGTCAATATCCTGGCCGATTCTGTTGGCCCCGGCACCATTGGTATCCATGGAGACTCCCAACACTACTTCCTGTCCTCAGGTACTGTACGAGTCTGCCATGTTTTAAAATGTACTTAATAGCCTGAAACCACACAGGAAGAAATGTTTTATTTCACTAACTTTCCTGACGGTAGTCTTTTATTTTTATTTATTGAATTTTTATATTTACCCTCCTTTTCTCCCCAATTTCATGAGATCCAATTTTCATCTTGTCTCATCGCTGCAACTCCCTAATGGGCTCGGGAGAGGCGAAAGACGAGTCACGTGTCCTCCGAAACATGACCCACCAAACCGTGCTTCTTAATACACGCCCGCTTAACCCGGAAGCCAGCCGCACCAATGTGTCGGAGGAAACGCAGTTCTACTGATGACCGAAGTCAGCCTGCAGGTGCCCGGCCAGCCACAAGGTGTCGCTAGAGCGAGATAATCCAAGTAAAGCCCCACTGGCCACACTGCTCGCGCACCCCAACGAGTGTCTGCGTTGCCAAGGGCAGAAATAGAAGTCCTTTCTATTTGTGACTCAGATCGCGTTGCTAGTCCTGCCTCTCTCATCTCCTCATTGGTTTATAGAAGCTAGCTAAATAGGACAAATTAGCAAGCTAGCTAAATAGGACAAATTAGCTAGCAAGTGCAAGCTAGCTAGCTAAATTGCCATAAATGTTTATTGCTTCTCGACCTCTTCCCAAATTAATGTAATTGGTTCAGAGTTTGTTTTGATATTTTAACATGCGTGTCTTGATCGCGTTTGGTGTGGAGGGACAATATACAGTTATGCACGATGACGCACGCGTACGATGGTTTGGGTTCCGTGTTAGACTGCTGCACCACTAGGGAGGCCTAGTAGTCATTTTTCTGATTGACCTGAGGCTAGCTCTGTCTCCCTATAGCCTTCATGACCATGGCCATCATCCTGAGGCTAACTCTCTCTCTGTCTCCCCTACAGCCTTCATGGCCATCATCCTAAGGCTAACTCTCTCTCTGTCTCCCCTACAGCCTTCATGGCCATCATCCTAAGGCTAACTCTCTCTCTGTCTCCCCTACAGCCTTCATGGCCATCATCCTGAGGCTAACTCTGTCTCCCCTATAGCCTTCATGACCATGGCCATCATCCTGAGGCTAACTCTCTCCGTCTCCCCTACAGCCTTCATGACCATGGCCATCATCCTGAGGCTAACTCTCTCTCTGTCTCCCCTACAGCCTTCATGACCATGGTCATCATCCTGAGGCTAACTCTCTCTGTCTCCCCTACAGCCTTCATGGCCATCATCCTGAGGCTAACTCTCTCTGTCTCCCCTACAGCCTTCATGACCATGGCCATCATCCTGAGGCTAACTCTCTCTCTCTGTCTCCCCTACAGCCTTCATGACCATGGCCATCATCCTGCTCCACATGTTCTGGGGGGTGGTGTTCTTTGATTCCTGTGAGAAACAACACTGGTGGTCTCTGGCTGTGGTCGTCATCAGCCACCTCCTCGTCTCCTGTCTGGTAAGTCAGAAAAGAGACAAAGCATGTCCATGGCTGGAAAGGATGGCTGGCTGGATAGATAGACCGATACAGTAGATCATTGTGTTCATGCAGTAGGTGGACTTGACTGATGGGTTGATGAATAAACACATGAATAAATGCTCCTCTCCCCACTGATTCCTGTCCTTCACCACAGCACTTCAAATGGGACAAAACATGTCCCCATAGTAACGCAGCCGTTGTTGTCATGTCTCCCCCAGACGTTCTAGAACCCTCAGTATTTTTTTCTCCCAGAGGTTCCTGAACCAGAACCTTCTGTTAGGAATTTCCCCAGAGATCCATAACTCATCAGTCTTTGTTATTTCTCTCCTAGACATTCCAGAACCCTCAGTATGTGGGCAGCCTGGTTCCCACCTACATCATCGTGTTCCTCGTGGGTCTCTGGGCGTTCTTCTGCTCCGGGGGTTCTCTCCGGAACCTTAAACTCTGCCTTACCTGCAAAGACAAGGACTTCCTGTTGGCCAACCACCGGCCCAGATAACAGAACACCACTAAAGACACACACACACACACACTGTATGGGGACGCTATCCAACAGGGCACACACCACACAAACAAATAAATAAGTTAAAGACAAACTGGGTCAATGATATGTCTCTCCCCTACCCCACCATGTGTTCTGTGTTAGTGGTGCTGGGGACTGGAAATAGGCTCCAGAGTTGTAGTTCAGAGTAAATATGGTTTAAACACCTTTTTATTTAGTGAAGGGCAGATGTATTACACTGCATTAGTAATAGAATAATCTAGAGGATCCTTCTGTTACCACTACATCCTTGGCAGACACTCAGAACGGTTGATTAACTGTTGACAGATGGGAGGGGGGTGACGAACACATTTTTATCTGTGTGTATTTTTAAAATGTAGGGTATGTAGTTCCTTAACGAGATGGTACCTATTTGACACCAGACGGGTCTCTGGATCTGTGCCTTCTACAGTAATGATGAGGTAGCTTAGTGTTTTGGCCCTGTATCCATAAAGCATCCGAGTAGATGCGCGGATCTAGGATCAGACCCCCCCCCATGTCCATGTAATCTTATTCATTATAATCTAGGATCAGACCCCCCCATGTCCATGTAATCTTATTCATTATGATCTAGGATCAGACCCCCCCCCATGTCCATGTAATCTTATTCATTATGATCTAGGATCAGACCCCCCCCATGTCCATGTAATCTTATTCATTATAATCTAGGATCAGACCCCCCCCCATGTCCATGTAATCTTATTCATTATAATCTAGGATCAGACCCCCCATGTCCATGTAATCTTATTCATTATAATCTAGGATCAGACCCCCCCCCCCATGTCCATGTAATCTTATTCATTATAATCTAGGATCAGACCCCCCATGTCCATGTAATCTTATTCATTATAATCTAGGATCAGACCCCCCCCCCCCCCATGTCCATGTAATCTTATTCATTATAATCTAGGATCAGATCCCCCCCCCCCCCATGTCCATGTAATCTTATTCATTATAATCTAGGATCAGACCCCCCATGTCCATGTAATCTTATTCATTATAATCTAGGATCAGACCCCCCCCCATGTCCATGTAATCTTATTCATTATAATCTAGGATCAGACCCCCCCCATGTCCATGTAATCTTATTCATTATAATCTAGGATCAGACCCCCATGTCCATGTAATCTTATTAATTATAATCTAGGATCAGACCCCCTTTCTGATCTGAAAGACTAAACTGATCCTACAGTAGATCAGCAGGTCTAAACTGATCCTACAGTAGATCAGCAGGTCTAAACTGATCCTACAGTAGATCAGCAGGTCTAAACTGATCCTACAGTAGATCAGCAGGTCTAAACTGATCCTACAGTAGATCAGCAGGTCTGAACTGATCCTACAGTAGATCAGCAGGTCTGAACTGATCCTACAGTAGATCAGCAGGTCTGAACTGATCCTACAGTAGATCAGCAGGTCTAAACTGATCCTACAGCAGATCAGCAGGTCTGAACTGATCCTACAGTAGATCAGCAGGTCTGAACTGATCCTACAGTAGATCAGCAGGTCGACTATGAGATGCTTTATAAATATACGGCCCTAGATTGTCTTTGTAAATGAACCTTTCAGTGTTTCATCGATATCAGACCTGTGATGTTTTGTATCCAGTTCGTGTTTCTGTCTCCTGCTGTGTTAGTTGTCAGTCTGGCAGGGCAGTCTGGCAGGGCAGCCGTGTCGTTCTCCTGTTTTAGATGAGTCGGTAGTACGATACAATGCAACAGTGTTTGCATATCAACAACTTACTTTTCATAAACTCCCCCCAAACAAAAGCCAATTCCTCCGGAGAACGAAAGCAGCATATTAGGATAACGTTGAGTTAGGATTTTTGTTTGTTATAAACATTAAGTTGTGAGCTGTTTCAAAATGAAGTTCTGATTCAAACTGAAAATATGTCAAATGTGGTGTTTTTGTTTTGATAGTCCAGATGAATATATTCGGCCTAAAACCTACACGAATATAAATATTGACCTGATGATGAGACTGTTTTTATATGAATGATGTGCTTTACATACTGATTAGTGCTGTTAAGCTAAATGTTTCTTTATTTGTAATCATCACACTGACCTCAAGGGTTGGTCTGATCTAGTTGGCTTTAGGATGGGTGTTTATGGGTTGGACATACAGGGGGTCGGTTTCCCCAGACCCAGGTTAAGCTTGGACTGAAAAGCACTTTTAACTTTAAAAAAAATTCTCAACTGAGAATGCTTTTTTTCATTTTTAGAAGTGGCTTAACCTTTTGTCTGAGTAAACAGACTGTAGCACCCTGTTTAGTCCTGACTTCTATTGTAGTCAAATATTCCCATTGACATCAATGCAAACTGATGACTAAGTGAACATTTGAAAATGTGCATCCTCCCTTTCAAATATTCCCATTGACATCAATGCAAACTGATGACGATCCTCCCTTTCAAATATTCCCATTGACATCAATGCAAACTGATGACGATCCTCCCTTTCAAATATTCCCATTGACATCAATGCAAACTGATGACGATCCTCCCTTTCAAATATTCCCATTGACATCAATGCAAACTGATGACGATCCTCCCTTTCAAATATTCCCATTGACATCAATGCAAACTGATGACGATCCTCCCTTTCAAATATTCCCATTGACATCAATGCAAACTGATGACGATCCTCCCTTTCAAATATTCCCATTGACATCAATGCAAACTGATGACGATCCTCCCTTTCAAATATTCCCATTGACATCAATGCAAACTGATGACGATCCTCCCTTTCAAATATTCCCATTGACATCAATGCAAACTGATGACGATCCTCCCTTTCAAATATTCCCATTGACATCAATGCAAACTGATGACGATCCTCCCTTTCAAATATTCCCATTGACATCAATGCAAACTGATGCCGATCCTCCCTTTTCAAAGAAGACATGCCCTTGAGGAACAAATGATTGAATATGTACATGTACCACATTGTTGTTGATGAATTAGCTGATTCTTCTAGGCAGTGAGTAAGACCTGTGGGAAACAAAAAATCCTCTAGAGATCTCAACGGAAGTTAGTTTAAACTAGGCTGCAATAATTTAGTGACGAAATGAAACGAGTCACCTCACTTGTCGTGGTTTTAAAATGTTTTTCTCTGACCTGTGTCATATATATGGAGCTGTACAGCTTTAACATAATAGTGGAGAACTCCCAGCCAATAGTATCAGCCTCTCAGGGTTGAAGGTCACTGATATGCAAATGAGCTGTATGTTCCTGTTTTGACTTGTGCCTGCGTGCACCCTGTTGTTTCACCATGCTTCTGTATTGATATACATTTAAAAGTAGTAGCACGTCGTTCTCCATTGTTGTCATGTTAATTCTACCGTGCCATTAAGAGCACAACAACCTGTATGTACATAGGTGATGACAAAACTGTTCCCTCTCATTTTTTTGAAATGTGTATATAATATTGTTTCTAAATGACTATTTAACCCTCTATGATGTTACATCTCCTAGTTTCCACTGTACATAGGAAAATAAAACTGTTAAAGAAAAGTTTGAGGTCCTTTTAACATCTGATGGAGTTGGGTCTTGTGTTGGGCTGATGGAGTTGGGTCTTGTGTTGGGCCGATGGAGTTGGGTCTTGTGTTGGGCCGATGGAGTTGGGTCTTGTGTTGGGCCGATGGAGTTGGGTCTTGTGTTGGGCCGATGGAGTTGGGTCTTGTGTTGGGCCGATGGAGTTGGGTCTTGTGTTGGGCCGATGGAGTTGGGTCTTGTGTTGGGCCGATGGAGTTGGGTCTTGTGTTGGGCTGATGGAGTTGGGTCTTGTGTTGGGCTGATGGAGTTGGGTCTTGTGTTGGGCTGATGGAGTTGGATCTTGTGTTGGGCTGATGGAGTTGGGTCTTATGTTGGGCTGATGGAGTTGGGTCTTGTGTTGGGCCGATGGAGTTGGGTCTTGTGTTGGGCCGATGGAGTTGGGTCTTGTGTTGGGCCGATGGAGTTGGGTCTTGTGTTGGGCCGATGGAGTTGGGTCTTGTGTTGGGCCGATGGAGTTGGGTCTTGTGTTGGGCCGATGGAGTTGGGTCTTGTGTTGGGCCGATGGAGTTGGGTCTTGTGTTGGGCCGATGGAGTTGGGTCTTGTGTTGGGCCGATGGAGTTGGGTCTTGTGTTGGGCTGATGGAGTTGGTCTTGTGGGTCTTGTGGCTGATGGAGTTGGGTCTTGTGTTGGGCCCTTGTGTTGGGCCGATGGAGTTGGGTCTTGTGTTGGGCCGATGGAGTTGGGTCTTGTGTTGGGCTTGTGTTGGGCTCTTGTGTTGGGCTGATGGAGTTGGGTCTTGTGTTGGGCCGATGGAGTTGGGTCTTGTGTTGGGCCGATGGAGTTGGGTCTTGTGTTGGGCCTTGTGTTGGGCCGATGGAGTTGGGTCTTGTGTTGGGCCTGGAGTTGGGTCTTGTCTCCCACTGTAGAGTCAGGTTGGGTCTTGTCCCCTTGTGTTGGGCCCGCTTGTGTTGGGCTGTCTGTCCCGATGGAGTTGGGTCCGCCTGGAGTTGGGTCTTGTGTTGGGCCCTTGTGTTGGGCCGAGGAGTTGGTCCGTGTTGGGCCTGGGTCTTGTGTTGGGCTGATGTCTTGTGTTGCCTCCTGATGTTGTTGGGTCTTGTGTTGGGCTGATGGAGTTGGGTCTTGTGTTGGGCCGAGGTCCTATAACCAACCTGAGTGAACTCTCTACTCTCACCACTGTAGAGTCAGGTTCATCCCCTCCGCCTGTCTGTCCCCTCCGCCTGTCTGTCCCCTCCGCCTGTCTGTCCCCTCCTCCTGTCTGTCCCCTCCGCCTGTCTGTCCCCTCCTCCTGTCTGTCTCCTCCTCCTGTCTGTCCCCTCCGCCTGTCTGTCCCCTCCGCCTGTCTGTCCCCTCCGCCTCCCCTCCGCCTGTCTGTCCCCTCCGCCTGTCTGTCCCCTCCGCCTGTCTGTCCCCTCCTCCTGTCTGTCCCCTCCGCCTGTCTGTCCCCTCCGCCTGTCTGTCCCCTCCGCCTGTCTGTCCCCTCCGCCTGTCTGTCCCCTCTGCCTGTCTGTCCTCTCCGTCCTGTCTGTCCCCTCTGCCTGTCTGTCCCCCTGTCCACAGTCTCCTCCCGCCATGTCCCCCTTATGCTCACGTCTCCTTACAACTGATGAAACTAGACACACAATGGTGGAGCGTCACAAAGCGGCCGTGGGACATGGGAGCGCCCCCAGGAACTCTCTAAAGGGGATTTGGTCAAAGCCCTCTTCTCTCTGTGAGAGTCAGTCACACACAGGCCCACTTCCTCTCTCTGTAACCAGAGCCCTCTGTGTGAGAAGCATCCGATTCACATTCAAATCCTACACTTGAGATCATGACCACCAGATCACCATTGCTCCACATTTTTTAAAGTTTTACTCGTTGGGTATTGGGTTTCATTTGAACAATTGCACGACCTTGGCGGGCTTACTACCTCTGAACATGCCTGGCAAGCCAGAGAGAGAAGAGGATTGGTTCCTTCCTTAGGGTCTAGTTCCTCTCAAGGTTTCTTTCTTCCTATAGGTTTTTTCTCCACTGTTATCCTATACTGGCTCTTTAGAGTGTTCAGGTCCATGTTGAAGCTGGTTCTTTAGGGGGTTCAGGTTCATGTTGAGGCTGGTTCTTTAGAGTGTTCAGGTCCATGTTGAAGCTGGCTCTTTAGGGTGTTCAGGTCCATGTTGAGGTCGGCTCTTTAGGGTGTTCAGGTCCATGTTGAAGCTGGTTCTTTAGGGGGTTCAGGTTCATGTTGAAGCTGGTTCTTTAGGGGGTTTAGGTCCATGTTGAGGCTGGCTCTTTAGGGTGTTCAGGTCCATGTTGAAGCTGGCTCTTTAGGGTGTTCAGGTCCATGTTGAGGTCGGCTCTTTAGGGTGTTCAGCTCCATGTTGAAGCTGGTTCTTTAGGGGGTTCAGGTTCATGTTGTGGCTGGTTCTTTAGAGTGTTCAGGTCCATGTTGAAGCTGGTTCTTTAGGGTGGTCAGGTCCATGTTGAAGCTGGCTCTTTAGGGTGGTCAGGTCTATGTTGAGGCTGGCTCATTAGGGGGTTCAGGTCCATGTTGAGGCTGGCTCTTTAGGGTGTTCAGGTCCATGTTGAGGCTGGTTATTTAGGGTGTTCAGGTCCATGTTGAGGCTGGCTCTTTAGGGTGGTCAGGTCCATGTTGAGGCTGGCTCTTTAGAGTGGTCAGGTCCATGTTGAGGCTGGCTCATTAGAGTGTTCAGGTCCATGTTGAGGCTGGCTCTTTAGGGTGTTCAGGTCCATGTTGAGGCTGGTTCTTTAGAGTGTTCAGGTCCATGTTTTGCTAAAGCTTTGTAAAGAAGAATGTTCAGATGAAATCTGATTGAAGGAAATGTGTTTTGCAATGTACAATTCAATTTTTCTCCCCCCTCTCTACCTCTCTCCCCTCCTCTGTCTCTTTTCCCCCTCTACCCCCATCTATCTCCCCCTCCTCTCTCTCTCTAACTCTCTCTCAATTCAATTGAATTCAAGGGGGTTTATTGGCATGGGTAACGTGTTAACATTGCCAAAGCAAGTGAGGTAGATAACATACAAAAGTGAAAAACAATAATAATGAACGGTAAACATTACACATATAGAAGTTCCAAACTAATAAAGATATTACAAATGTCATATTATGGAAATATAGAGTGTTGTAGCGATGTACAAATGGTTAAAGTACAAAAGGGAAAATAAATAAACATAAATATGGGTTGTTTTTACAATGGTGTGTGTTCTTCACTGGTTGCCCTTTTCTCGTGGCAACAGGTCACACATTTTGCTGCTGTGATGCACACTGTGGAATTTCACCCAATAGATATGGGAGTTTATCAAAATTGGGTTAGTTTTTTAATTTTTTGTGGGTCTGTGTAATCTGAGGGAAATATGTGTCTCTAATATGGTCATACATTGGGCAGGAGGTTAGGAAGTGCAGCTCAGTTTCCACCTCATTTTGTGGGCAGTGTGAACATAGCCTGTCTTCTCTTAAGAGCCAGGTCTGCCTACAGCGGCCTTTCTCAATAGCAAGGCTATGCTCAATGAGTCTGTACATAGTCATAGCTTTCCTTAAGTTTGGGTCAGTCACAGTGGTCAGGTATTCTGCCACTGTGTACTCTCTGTTTATGGTCAGTCACAGTGGTCAGGTATTCTGCCACTGTGTACTCTCTGTTTATGGTCAGTCACAGTGGTCAGGTATTCTGCCACTGTGTACTCTCTGTTTATGGTCAGTCACAGTGGTCAGGTATTCTGCCACTGTGTACTCTCTGTTTATGGTCAGTCACAGTGGTCAGGTATTCTGCCACTGTGTACTCTCTGTTTATGGTCAAATAGCATTCTAGTTTGCTCTGTTTAAAAAAAAAATCTTTCCAATGTGTTAAGTAATTATCTTTTAGTTTTCTCATGATTTGGTTTGGGTCTAATTGTGTTGCTGTCCAGGGGCTCTGTGGGGTGTGTTTGTGTTTGTGAACAGAGCCCCAGGACCAGCTTGCTAAGGGGACTCTTCTCCAGGTTCATCTCTCTGTAGGTGATGGCTTTGTTATGGAAGGTTTGGGAATCCCTTCCTTTTAGGTGGTTATAGAATTTAACGGCTCTTTTCTGGATTTTGATAATTAGTGGGTATCGGCCTAATTCTGCTCTGCATGCATTATTTGGTGTTCTACATTGTACACGGAGGATATTTTTGCAGAATTCTGCGTGCAGAGTCTCAATTTGGTGTTTGTCCCATTTTGTGAAGTCTTGGTTGGTGAGCGGACCCCAGACCTCACAACCATAAAGGGCAATGGGTTTTATAACTGATTCAAGTATTTTTAGCCAGATCCTAATTGGTATGTTGAATTTTATGTTCCTTTTGATGTCATAGAATGCCCTTCTTGCCTTGTCTATCAGATCGTTCACGGCTTTGTGGAAGTTACCTGCGGCGCTGATGTTTAGGCCGAGGTATGTATAGTTTTTTGTGTGCTCTAGGGCAACGGTGTCTAGATGGAATTTGTATTTGTGGTCCTGGTGACTGGTTATTTTGGTCTTACTGAGATTTACTGTCAGGGCCCAGGTCTGACAGAATCTGTGTAGAAGATCTAGGTGCTGCTGTAGACCCTCCTTAGTTGGGGACAGAAGCACCAGGTCATCAGCAAACAGTAGACATTTGACTTCAGATTCTAGTAGGGTGAGGCCGGGTGCTGCAGACTTTTCTAGTGGCCGCGCCAAATCGTTGATATATATGTTGTAGAAGGTGGGGCTTAAGCTGCGTCCCTGTCTCACCCAGCTCTCACTCACTCCCACTGCATGTTGTACTGTAATAATATAATGGACTCACATATTGAACACATGAGGGCGCTGTCGAGGCAGTAGATGAGTTGTTACCGGTAGGAATAGCTGTAGACGTTTCAGATATGCAACACTATCAGGTGTAAAAAATTAAATCTCAAGTGCCTTAAATGTAACATTTAGAAACAAATGTAGCCCAGATTTAAAACAAAAACACGTTCCTATGGCTTGTGATACAAATGATATTTGATTTGTTGAATGTTTACTTTTCCAAAATTAGGCATACTGAATTTATAGTCTGGGCCCTGTATGCGATCTATCAAAAATCACAAATTAGAAGCACATTTAACCATACTTTCCCACTGGATGTTAAAGTGGTTTACAAAACATGTCCACCTAAGTGGAAATATTGCACCACCTCAGAACCCGGGTCCATCTCTGTCCTCGCGCCTCTAGTTTACCTGCCATCCTTGCATATATTATGCAAATGAGCAGGAGCGGCTGGTGCCTATCCAAGGAGCAAAGATGCTCCTCCGGAATAACCCGAATGGAAAAAGAGAGAGAAGGTGAGGAAATCTGTGAGGAGGAAATTATCCACATGGTATCAGAAAAAATGTATCGATGGTGCAGCTAAATTCCATTTTACCTGGCGGGGGAGAAAGCGATTCCACTGACCGTGGGTTGTATGAATCACGAATGGATCCTAATTTAATTTTGAGCAGGAAAAGATTTTTGCATTTTTTATCGTTCTATTTTATTCTAATTTATCAAGGTAAGTCCCGTGTTCATTTTTGAAGTGGCTTAGCCTCCTGTCCTACTCTTTGAATAATCTACATAGACTTGTTTATATATTTTGTTTTACTTGTGGTCATTTTTTCTCTCTCAGTTTCTTACCATTTAATCATTAATTTGCATTACAAGTTTTTTGTTGTTGCAGGAATACAACTATCCAAATGTTTTCAATATCATAGATGCAGAATATTGTAATGCACTATTATGGACGCTATATTTGCGCACCTGTTATATGTGTAGAACTGTATGTATGTACTTTGTCGGTGATTCTTCTCACATTCTGATATTCTGATGTCGTATTATCGATTTATTCAGAAAGGTTTTATTTGACCTTTTAATCATTTCGATCACTCATCACTTCCATTTATTGTTTTACTCATTTATTTCAGCGCACATTTCGTGGGGCATAGACGCAGTGAATATAACACACTGGAATGATAAGTGAGTTTCATAAATCATGTGTAATTCATTTGTAAAATAATGTATTATTATTATGTTATAATTAAAAAACAATGAAGACGTTATTACACTGTCATTTTGAGATGGTTTTCATTGCGAATGTATTGAGTGTTGTGTTTATTGTCTGAGTTGTAGTCACACAGTAGACATTTTCAGCCTCGTATTCTGTTGATGTCAGAGAAAAGGTCCTAGTCTTTTTGCGCCGCGGTTCTTTTTCCTGACCAACACAAGTGCCGATTACCTGCTAGGAACAAACCTTTCCTTGTTCTCTCTTTCTCCCAACAGCAAAAGCAGCAGTATAATGCTGGCGAAATGGGATACCGCTTCCCAAAGAGGACAGGTAGGAGAGCGGAGCCGCTGTTTTGAAACGCAGCATTGATAGAGCACGTTAAATATGTCAGGCACAGACACCAGAAATCACAACTAATGACCCTGAGCTTTTCATTCACAGAAAAATACAGCAATTATACCTGGATATCTTTCAGTACATAAAGACCCCAAGCTCGTTTTGTAGCGTCTGTGCATTAGATTAAATTGGAGGAAATATGTACAAATATTTTTCTATGTGTATTATCGTTTTTTAATATAAAATACTTTTGATTTATGTTGTAACATTACTAGTGTACCTATGGTCAAGTAGAACAAAATGCATGCAATTTGTACATGATCTGTACACTTCATTAGAGTCACAAGATATCTTTACCCATATCTACAAACGACTCCCATTGGATAACATGTTCCATAACAGTGTTTCTCTGTGAGAAACCATAGTTTAGGCTTCTATATGGGTTAGTAAACCATGTAGAAAACTCACACTAGCTGGGGTCACACAGTTTAGTTCTCATACTGTCCCTTGGTCATAATGTAGAAAACTCACACTAGCTGGGGTCACACAGTTTAGTTCTCATACTGTCCCTTGGTCATAAAGATCATTTATTTTCAATCCAAACTCAGCTACATCCCAAGAGCCCAACGTGCAACAGTTCTATCTGTTCTATAATCTGTAGTTCCTGTTCTAACAAGCAATGTCTCAGTTTGATGACATCACGTGTTCCATAATTGAGCTGCAACATGATAACTGCATGTTGTTGAGAGTCATTACAAGGAGACAGATACATCTGCTGTTGTACGATCAGTAATTCTCACTCAGCTCTCTGTTCACAATGATGCTCCTAATAATCAATGGTTAATAATGCAAACGCAGCTCAACCTCCTCTCTCCTCTCTCCTCCCTCCTCTCTCCTCTCTCTCTCTGTGCCTTTGTCCCTGGTCTTGTCTGGGAGATGAAAGCAGAGGTTGGAGGGCTCAGGTGTCCGGGCTGGGGCTGAGGCTGGGTAGAAGCTGGGGATGGGGTAGAGGTGGAGGCTGGGGATAGGGATGGGGTGGATGCTAGGGCTGGGGATAGGGATGGGGTGGAGGCTGTGGCTGGGTAGAAGATGGGGATGGGGTAGAGGTGGAGGTGGAGGCTGAGGCTGGCTAGAAGCAGGGGTTGGGGATGGGGTAGAGGTGGAGGCTGTGCTGGGTAGAAGATGGGGAAGGGGTAGAGGTGGAGGCTGTGCTGGGGATAGGGATGGGGTGGAGGCTGGGTAGAAGCTGGGGATGGGGTAGAGGTGGAGGTGGAGGCTGAGGCTGGGTAGAAGCAGGGGTTGGGGATGGGGTAGAGGTGGAGGCTGTGCTGGGGATAGGGATGGGGTGGAGGCTGGGTAGAAGATGGGGATAGGGTAGAGGTGGAGGCTGAGGCTGGGTAGAAGATGGGGTTGGGGACAGGGTAGAGGTGAAGGTGGAGGCTGGGTAGAAGATGGGGATGGGGTAGAGGTGGAGGCTGGGGATAGGGATGGGGTGGAGGTTGAAGCTGGGTAGAAGGGTAGCTGGGGATGGGATAGAGGTGGAGGCTGGGGATTGGGATGGGGTGGAGGTTGAAGCTGGGTAGAAGCTGGGGATGGGGTAGAGGTGGAGGCTGAAGCTGGGTAGAAGCTGGGGATGGGGTAGAGTGGGGGATGGGGATGGGGTAGAGGTGGAGGCTGGGGCTGTGACTGGGGAGAAGCTGGGGCTGGGTAGAAGATGGGGGTGGGGTAGAGGTGGAGGCTGGGGATGGGGTAGAGGTGGAGGCTGAAGCTCGGTAGAAGCTGGGGATGGGGTAGAGTGGAGGCTGGGGATGGGGATGGGGTAGAGGTGGAGGCTGGGGCTGTGACTGGGGAGAAGCTGGGGCTGGGTAGAAGATGGGGATGGGGTAGAGGTGGGCTGGGGCTGGGGATAGGGATGGGGTGGAGGCTGAGGCTGGGTAGAAGATGGGGATAGGGATGGGGTGGAGGCTGTGGCTGGGGCTGGGGATGGGGTGGAGGCTGGGTGGGTAGAAGCTGGGGATGGGGTAGAGGTGGAGGTGGAGGCTGGAGGGGATGGAGGCTGAGGCTGGGTAGAAGCAGGGGTTGGGGATGGGGTAGAGGGGATGGGGTGGAGGCTGGGTAGAAGATGGGGATAGGGTAGAGGTGGAGGCTGAGGCTGGGTAGAAGATGGGGTTGGGGACAGGGTAGAGGTGAAGGTGGAGGCTGGGTAGAAGATGGGGATGGGGTAGAGGTGGAGGCTGGGGATAGGGATGGGGTGGAGGTTGAAGCTGGGTAGAAGCTGGGGATGGGATAGAGGTGGAGGCTGGGGATTGGGATGGGGTGGAGGTTGAAGCTGGGTAGAAGCTGGGGATGGGGTAGAGGTGGAGGCTGAAGCTGGGTAGAAGCTGGGGATGGGGTAGAGTGGGGGATGGGGATGGGGTAGAGGTGGAGGCTGGGGCTGTGACTGGGGAGAAGCTGGGGCTGGGTAGAAGATGGGGGTGGGGTAGAGGTGGAGGCTGGGGATGGGGTAGAGGTGGAGGCTGAAGCTGGGTAGAAGCTGGGGATGGGGTAGAGTGGAGGCTGGGGATGGGGATGGGGTAGAGGTGGAGGCTGGGGCTGTGACTGGGGAGAAGCTGGGGCTGGGTAGAAGATGGGGATGGGGTAGAGGTGGAAGCTGGGGCTGGGGATAGGGATGGGGTGGAGGCTGAGGCTGGGTAGAAGATGGGGGTAGGGATGGGGTGGAGGCTGTGGCTGGGGCTGGGGCTGGGTAGAAGCTGGGGAAGGGGTAGAGGTGGAGGCTGTGGCTGGGGCTGGGTAGAAGATGGGGAAGGGGTAGAGGTGGAGGCTGTGGCCAACATTCTCTCAGTAGAAGGGCTTCTACTCATTCTAGAATTCTTCTACCTGAAATTCTGTAACTCTTCATCACAACATTGTAGATGATTGATTTGAAGCCAACATTCTCTCAGTAGAAGGGCTTCTACTCATTCTAGAATTCTTCTACCTGAAATTCTGTAACTCTTCATCACAACATTGTAGATGATTGATTTGAAGCCAACATTCTCTCAGTAGAAGGGCTTCTACTCATTCTAGAATTCTTCTACCTGGAATTGTATATCTCTTTATCCAATCACTCCAGACTCTGATTTGGCACCAACGTAGCCTACTGTAAATCTTAGAGGAATTTTGTGAAACCAAAACGTACGATTGTATTATAAAACGTTTCGATGTCAAACATTTAATCAACTCAGTATTAAATCTGTCACCTGAGAGCATGGCTATTCGTTATTAAACTCAGGAAACTTTAACACTGTTAATTAAAGCCAATCAGCTTCTGTTACAAAGAGCTTAGTTTTGGTTTTCTGGGAATGACCCATTCTTCACTCTCTCAAACACCGACTAGACTCTCCATATGTAAATGGTAACATGTAATATATTTGGTCAGGACTAGACTCTTTCAGACAGCTGCTGAGTCTGGTGAGCAGGACTCTGGTCAAGTCAGGACAGGCTCAAACAGCTGCTGAGTCTGGTGAGCAGGACTCTGGTCAAGTCAGGACTAGACTCTTTCAGACAGCTGCTGAGTCTGGCGAGCAGGACTCTGGTCAAGTCAGGACTAGACTCTTTCAGACAGCTGCTGAGTCTGGTGAGCAGGACTCTGGTCAAGTCAGGACTAGACTCTTTCAGACAGCTGCTGAGTCTGGTGAGCAGGACTCTGGTCAAGTCAGGACTAGACTCTTTCAGACAGCTGCTGAGTCTGGTGAGCAGGACTCTGATCAAGTCAGGACTAGACTCTTTCAGACAGCTGCTGAGTCTGGCGAGCAGGACTCTGGTCAAGTCAGGACTAGACTCTTTCAGACAGCTGCTGAGTCTGGTGAGCAGGACTCTGATCAAGTCAGGACTAGACTCTTTCAGACAGCTGCTGAGTCTGGTAAGCAGGACTCTGGTCAAGTCAGGACATGCTCAAACAGCTGCTGAGTCTGGCGAGCAGGACTCTGGTCAAGTCAGGACAGGCTCATACAGCTGCTGAGTCTGGCGAGCAGGACTCTGGTCAAGTCAGGACAGGCTCAAACAGCTGCTGAGTCTGGCGAGCAGGACTCTGGTCAAGTCAGGACAGGCTCATACAGCTGCTGAGTCTGGCGAGCAGGACTCTGGTCAAGTCAGGACAGGCTCAGACAGCTGCTGAGTCTGGCGAGCAGGACTCTGGTCAAGTCAGGACAGGCTCAGACAGCTGCTGAGTCTGGCGAGCAGGACTCTGGTCAAGTTAGGACAGGCTCATACAGCTATAGGATTAAATGATTGTCTCTTCTGAGTGCACGTTGCAGATAATTCTATTGTATTTAATTGTTCTTTCTTTTCAAATCTTTCCCCAAAGGAACTTCATAGAACTGCAGATACATTAGCAACCAATGCATCACTAGCCAACACGTCAACCAACGTCTCCTCAGTTCACTCATCTTCATCCAGCTCTTCGTCCGTCAACCAATCATCCGTCAAGTCATCTTCAGTTGGCAGATCTTCAGTCCACCACTTCAAC
>NC_088422.1:99614347-99639347 GCF_034236695.1 Oncorhynchus nerka
AGAAAAAACTCAAGACTCTAGACACCGTGTGGAAGCTGTAGGTACTGCAACCTCATTCAATTAATTGTGGTTCACAATGGGTTCAAGTAGCGCATGGATATATTTTCCCATTTTCAGTGATCAGTTTTTCCTGTGCTTTTCGATGTAAATGCCGTTCTGGTAAATCACAAGTGATTTAACCAGTTTTATAAACGTCTGAGTGTTTTCTATCCACACAGACTAAGCAAATGCATATACTATATTCCTGGCATGAGTAGCAGGGCGCTGAAATGTTGCGCGATTTTTAACAGAATGTTCAAAAAAAGTAGAGGGTCGACAAGAGGTTAATAAATGTTTTATAAGCAGATGTAAAATAAGAGCTGAGAAAGTGTTAAAATGAAGTGCTCTCCGTTGTGACATCACAATGTGTTGTAGTGAGTCTGGTCTCCGTTGTGACATCACAATGTGTTGTAGTGAGTCTGGTCTCCGTTGTGACATCACAATGTGTTGTAGTGAGTCTGGTCTCTATTGTGACATCACAATGTGTTGTAGTGAGTCTGGTCTCCGTTGTGACATCACAATGTGTTGTAGTGAGTCTGCTCTCCATTGTGACATCACAATGTGTTGTAGTGAGTCTGCTCTCCGTTGTGACATCACAATGTGTTGTGGTGAGTCTGGTCTCTGTTGTGACATCACAATGTGTTGTAGTGAGTCTGGTCTCCGTTGTGACATCACAATGTGTTGTAGTGAGTCTGCTCTCCGTTGTGACATCACAATGTGTTGTAGTGAGTCTGGTCTCCGTTGTGACATCACAATGTGTTGTAGTGAGTCTGCTCTCCGTTGTGACATCACAATGTGTTGTAGTGAGTCTGGTCTCCGTTGTGACATCACAATGTGTTGTAATGAGTCTGGTCTCCGTTGTGACATCACAATGTGTTGTAATGAGTCTGGTCTCCGTTGTGACATCACAATGTGTTGTAGTGAGTCTGGTCTCCATCACAATGTTGTGTGAGTCTGGTCTCCGTCATCAATGTGTTGTAGTGAGTCTGCTCTCCGTTGTGACATCACAATGTGTTGTAGTGAGTCTGGTCTCCGTTGTGACATCACAATGTGTTGTAGTGAGTCTGGTCTCCGTTGTGACATCACAATGTGTTGTAGTGAGTCTGGTCTCCAGACAACATATTGAGGTCTTGTCCCGTTGTGTCTATATAACTCAGGCAGTGTTGTCGTGAGTCTGGTCTCCAGACAACATATTGAGGTCTTGTCTCTGTGTTTTTACTCAGTCTTGACTCGGTCTCGAACAACGAGGTCTCGTAATTTCTCGCCGAGTCCAACCGGAGCCACCGGAGTGAAAATCATATAATTACCATCTCTCATTCAGTCGGCCCATAAAACCTCTCCGCCACGGCCAAATATCCACACTCCTTTCATGACACAATATCTCATCGACTATTGAAACCTGCCTGGGCTTTCTACTTCACTCATAACATTACAGTCCTTTACTGTTGTTGGAAAATATCCTCAAACATTGTGGCGGTGGTCAGAATGTCCTTGATTTGCTGGTCGATAAGACATTGTGGCGGTGGTCAGAATGTCCTTGATTTGCTGGTCGATAAGACATTGTGGCGGTGGTCAGAATGTCCTTGATTTGCTGGTCGATAAGACATTGTGGCGGTGGTCAGAATGTCCTTGATTTGCTGGTCGATAAGACATTGTGGCGGTGGTCAGAATGTCCTTGATTTGCTGGTCGATAAGACATTGTGGTGGTGGTCAGAATGTCCTTGATTTGCTGGTCGATAAGACATTGTGGCGGTGGTCAGAATGTCCTTGATTTGCTGGTCGATAAGACATTGTGGCGGTGGTCAGAATGTCCTTGATTTGCTGGTCGATAAGACATTGTGCTGGTGGTCAGAATGTCCTTGATTTGCTGGTCGATAAGACATTGTGGCGGTGGTCAGAATGTCCTTGATTTGCTGGTCGATAAGACATTGTGGCGGTGGTCAGAATGTCCTTGATTTGCTGGTCGATAAGACATTGTTTCACAGCTCTATTTAGTAAGAGGAGACCAGGGGGGGGGGGTGGAATCTACTTAAGTCTTTTCATCTGTTATAGACCTGTTTCAAATCAAATGAAATCAGTGGGTTAGTGATAATGTGTAGAGTGTCTCTCTGTTTGTCCTCAGCATCCATTTCATCACCATTCGGAATATCTAAAGAGTCCATTTGTTCTTCTGAAATATGACCACAGAAATACTGGACATTTTGAGATCTTGATATCATGGTGATTTGACACATTTACAACCGTGGTCTTGAAATTGGACTTGCATCGTTCTTGACTTGTGTTACAATAATGCTGGTACGAACTCGAACCCAGACGCAGTGAAACACAGCAAGCAGAGATAAGGGTACATCCAGATCTTGACGGAAAACAAAAGCACAAGACTAAACAAAACACGAGACCTAACAGATGCAGGACAACAGAGGAACCTAAATAGCAAGGCAACCAGGTGAACAGAGAAGGTAATTAAACCACAGGTGAAACCAATAAGTAATGATCAGGGTAACCGTGGAAACTAGAAAACAAGGTGAAGGTGCCCCCCAGCGGTAACCAATCAAATCGAACAGAAACTGTGACAACTTGGTCTCGGACCCCTCTCGGTCTTGGTCTTGACCCGAACTGGAAGAGAGGTAGTGGGTGTGCAGGCTTTCAGGTGTCCAACTCCTGGTCTGTCTCAACTAATTGAGGTCCAGAATAAGAGTGAATGAAAGACCTACAATCGTGGCCAAAAGTTTTGAGAATGACACTAAAATACATTTTCACAAATCTGCTGCCTCAGTTTGTATGATGGCAATTTGCATAAACTCCAGAATGTTATGAAGTGTGATTAGATTAATTGCAATTAATTGCAAAGTCCCTCTTTGCCATGCAAATGAACTGAATCCCCCACAAAACATTTCCACTGCATTTCAGCCCTGCCACAAAAGGACCAGCTGACATCATGTCAGTGATTCTCTCGTAAACACAGGTGTGTGTTGACGAGGACAAGGCTGGAGATCACTCTGTCATGCTGATTTAGTTCGAATAGACTGGAAGCTTCAAAAGGAGGGTGGTGCTTGGAATCATTGTTCTTCCTCTGTCAGCCATGGTTACCTGCAAGGAAATACGTGCCATCATCATTGCTATGCACAAAAAGGGCTCCACAGGCAAGGATATTGTTGCCAGTAAGACCTAAATCAACCACTTATCGGATCATCAAGAACTTCAAGGAGAGCGGTTCAGTTGTTGTGAAGAAGGCTTCAGGGCGCCCAAGAAAACCAGCAAGCGCCAGGACCGTCTTCTAAAGTTGATTCAGCTGCGGGATCGGGGCACCACCAGTACAGAGCTTGCTCAGGAATGGCAGCAGGCAGGCATCTGCACGCACAGTGAGGCAAAGACTTTTGGAGGATGGCCTGGTGTCAAGAAGGGCAGCAAAGAAGCCATCAGGGACAGACTGATATTCTGCAAAAGGTACAGGGATTGGACTGCTGAGGACTGGGGTAAAGTCATTTTCTCTGATGAATCCCCTTTCTGATTGTTTGAGGCATCCAGAAAAAAGCTTGTCCGGAGAATACAAGGTGAGCGCTACCATCAGTCCTGTGTCATGCCAACAGTAAAGCATCCTGAGACCATTCATGTGTGAGCTGCTTCTCAGCCAAGGGAGTGGGCTCACTCACAATTTTGCCTAAGAACACAGTCATGAATAAAGAATGGTACCAACACATCCTCCGAGAGCAACTTTTCCCAACCAACCAGGAACAGTTTGGTGACGAACAATGCCTTTTCCAGAATGATGGAGCACCTTGCCATGAGGCAAAAGTGATAACTAAGTGTCTCGGAGAACAAAACATCAATATTTTGGGTCCATGGCCAGGAAACTCCCTTGACCTTAATCCCATTGAGAACTTGTGGTCAATTCTCAAGAGGCGGGTGGACAAACAAAACCCCACAAATTCTGACAAACTCCAAACATTGATTATGCAAGAATGGGCTGCCATCAGTCAGGATGTGGCTCAGAAGTTCATTGACAGCATGCCAGGGCGGATTGCAGAGATCTTGAAAAAGAAGGGTCAACACTGCAAATATTGACTCCATGCATCAACTTCATGTAATTGTCAATAAAAGCCTTTGACACTTATGAAATGGTTGTAATTATACTTCAGTATTCCATAGTAACATCTGACAAAAATATCTAAAGACACTGAAGCAGCACATTTTGTGAAAGTAAATATTTGTGCCATTCTCAAAACTTTTGCCCACGACTGTACACACTTAGAGAACCCTGGTTGACTGATTTGACCTCTCCTCTCCTCCTCTCCTCCTCCTCTCATCCTCTCCTCCTCCCATCCTCCTCTCATCCTCTCCTCCTCCCATCCTCCTCTCCTCCTTCTTTCCTATCCCATCCTCCTCCCTCCTCCTCTCCTCCTCCTGTCCTCCTCTCCTCCTCCTCCTCCTCCCATCCTCCTCCCTCCTCTCTCTCCCTCCTCTCCACCTCCTCCTCCTCTCCTTCTTCTCTCTTCGTCCTCCTCTCCACCTCCTCCCGTCCTCCTCTCCTCCTCCCATCCTTCTCTACTCCTCCCATCCTCCTCTCCACCTCCTCCTCTCCTCCCCTCCCCTCCTCCTCCTCCTCCTCTCTCCTCTCCCCCATCCTCCTCCTCCTCCTCTCCTCCTCCCCTCCTTCTCTCCTCCTCTCCTCCTCTCCTCCTCTCTCCTCATCCTCTCCTCCTCTCTCCTTCTCTCCTCCTCCTGTCCTCCTGTCCTCCTCCCATCCTCCTCTCCTCCCTTTTCTCCTCCTCCCATCCTTCTCTCCTCCTCCCCCGTCCTCCTCTCCACCTCCTCCCGGACCTCCTCCTCCTCCTCCTCCTCCTCTCCTCTTCCCCTACTTCTCTCCTCCTCCCATCCTCCTCTCCTCCTCCCATCCTTCTCTCCTCATCCCCTCCTCCCATCCTTCTCTCCTCCTTCTGTCCTCCTCTCCCTCCTCTCCTCCCGTCCTCCTTCTCTCCTCCTCCCGTCCTCCTCTCCTCCTCCTCCTCCCACCCTCCTCACCTCCTCCCATCCTCCTCTCCTCCTTCTCTCCTTCTCCCACCATGCAGTGTCCAGCTGCCTCACCACATCCATGACGTGGAGCTGGAGAGGATCTCCCGCTATGTCTTGGTGACCCAGCAACATGGCTTCACCCTGGCCTGGGACGGACACAGTGGCTCTGTCTACATCAAGCTGAGCCCAGAGTGGGTGGGCAGGACCTGCGGTCTGTGTGGCAACTTCAACGCAGACGTACAGGATGACCTGAAGACCAGCTACGGTAAGAACAGAGAAAGAGAGAACAGTAGAGGAGGGACTGATGACCAGCTATGGTAAGAACAGAGAAAGAGAGAATAGTAGAGGATGACCTAAAGACCAGCTTCGGTAAGAACAGAGAAAGAGAGAACAGTAGAGGATGACCTGAAGACCAGCTACGGTAAGAACAGAGAAAGAGAGGACAGTAGAGGAGAGACTGATGACCAGCTACGGTAAGAACAGAGAAAGAGAGAACAGTAGAGGACAGACTGATGACCAGCTACGGTAAGAACAGAGAAAGAGAGAACAGTAGAGGAGGGACTGATGACCAGCTACGGTAAGAACAGAGAAAGAGAGAACAGTAGAGGATGACCTGAAGACCAGCTACGGTAAGAACAGAGAAAGAGAGAACAGTAGAGGAGGGACTGATGACCAGCTACGGTAAGAACAGAGAAAGAGAGAACAGTAGAGGATGACCTGAAGACCAGCTACGGTAAGAACAGAGAAAGAGAGAACAGTAGAGGATGACCTAAAGACCAGCTACGGTAAGAACAGAGAAAGAGAGAACAGTAGAGGATGACCTGAAGACCAGCCAGACGGTAAGAACAGACCAGAAAGAGAAAGAGAACAGTAGAGGAGGGACTGATGACCAGCTATGGTAAGAACAGAGAAAGAGAGAACAGTAGAGGAGAGACTGAAGACCAGCTACGGTAAGAACAGAGACAGAGAGAACAGTAGAGGATGACCTGAAGACCAGCTACGGTAAGAACAGAGAAAGAGAGAACAGTAGAGGAGGGACTGAAGACCAGCTACGGTAAAAACAGAGAAAGAGAGAACAGTAGAGGATGACCTAAAGACCAGCTACGGTAAGAACAGAGACAGAGAGAACAGTAGAGGATGACCTGAAGACCAGCTACCAGAGAAAGAGAGAACAGTAGAGGAGACCTGAAGACCAGCTACGGTAAGAACAGAGAAAGAGAGAACAGTAGAGAACAGAGGGACTGACCTGAGACCAGCTACGGTAAGAACAGAGAAAGAGAGAACAGTAGAGGAGGGACTGATGACCAGCTACGGTAAGAACCAGTAGAGGAGGACTAAGACCAGCTACGTAAGAACAGAGACAGAGAGAACAGTAGAGGATGACCTGAAGACCAGCTACGGTAAGAACAGAGAAGAGAGAACAGTAGAGACCAGCTACGGTAAGACAGTGAGGATGACCAGACCAGCTACGGTAAGAACAGAGAAAGAGAGAACAGTAGAGGATGACCTGAAGACCAGCTACGGTAAGAACAGAGAAAGAGAGAACAGTAGAGGATGACCTGAAGACCAGCTACGGTAAGAACAGAGACAGAGAGAACAGTAGAGGAGAGACTGATGACCAGCTACGGTAAGAACAGAGAAAGAGAGAACAGTAGAGGATGACCTAAAGACCAGCTACGGTAAGAACAGAGAAAGAGAGAACAGTAGAGGATGACCTGAAGACCAGCTACGGTAAGAACAGAGAAAGAGAGAACAGTAGAGGATGACCTGAAGACCAGCTACGGTAAGAACAGAGAAAGAGAGAACAGTAGAGGAGAACAGTAGAGGAGGGACTGAGTACGGTAAGAACAGAGAAAGAGAGAACAGTAGAGGAGGGACTGATGACCTACGGTAAGAACAGAGACAGAGAGAACAGTAGAGGATGACCTGAAGACCAGCTACGGTAACAGAGAAAGAGAGAACAGTAGAGGATGACCTGAAGACCAGCTACGGTAAGAACAGAGAAAGAAGAACAGAACAGTAGAGGAGAGACTGATGACCAGCTACGGTAAGAACAGAGAAAGAGAGAACAGAGAGGAGGGACTGAACCAGCTAAGAACAGAGAAAGAGAGAACAGTAGAGGAGGGACTGAAGACCAGCTACGGTAAGAACAGAGACAGAGAGAACAGTAGAGGATGACCTAAAGACCAGCTAAAGAACAGAGACAGAGAGAACAGTAGAGGAGAGACTGAGAACAGAACAGAGAAAGAGAGAACAGTAGAGGATGACCTAAAGACCAGCTACGGTAAGAACAGAGAAAGAGAGAACAGTAGAGGATGACCTGAAGACCAGCTACGGTAAGAACAGAGACAGAGAGAACAGTAGAGGATGACCTGAAGACCAGCTACGGTAAGAACAGAGAAAGAGAGAACAGTAGAGGAGGGACTGATGACCAGCTACGGTAAGAACAGAGAAAGAGAGAACAGTAGAGGAGGGACTGATGACCAGCTACGGTAAGAACAGAGAAAGAGAGAACAGTAGAGGAGGGACTGAAGACCAGCTACGGTAAGAACAGAGACAGAGAGAACAGTAGAGGATGACCTAAAGACCAGCTACGGTAAGAACAGAGACAGAGAGAACAGTAGAGGATGACCTAAAGACCAGCTACGGTAAGAACAGAGAAAGAGAGAACAGTAGAGGATGACCTGAAGACCAGCTACGGTAAGAACAGAGAAAGAGAGAACAGTAGAGGATGACCTGAAGACCAGCTACCAGAGAAAGAGAGAACAGTAGAGGATGACCTGAAGACCAGCTAAAGAACAGAGAAAGAGAGAACAGTAGAGGAGAGACTGACCAGCTACGGTAAGAACAGAGAAAGAGAGAACAGTAGACCAAAGACCAGCTACGGTAAGAACAGAGAAAGAGAGAACAGTAGAGGATGACCTGAAGACCAGCTACGGTAAGAACAGAGACAGAGAGAACAGTAGAGGATGACCTGAAGACCAGCTACGGTAAGAACAGAGAAAGAGAGAACAGTAGAGGAGGGACTGATGACCAGCTACGGTAAGAACAGAGAAAGAGAGAACAGTAGAGGAGGGACTGATGACCAGCTAAAGAACAGAGAAAGAGAGAACAGTAGAGGAGGACTGAAGACCAGCTACGGTAAGAACAGAGACAGAGAGAACAGTAGAGGATGACCTGAAGACCAGCTACGGTAAGAACAGAGAAAGAGAGAACAGTAGAGGATGACCTGAAGACCAGCTACGGTAAGAACAGAGAAAGAGAGAACAGTAGAGGATGACCTAAAGACCAGCTACGGTAAGAACAGAGAAAGAGAGAACAGTACAGGATGACCTAAAGACCAGCTACGGTAAGAACAGAGAAAGAGAGAACAGTAGAGGACAGACTTATGACCAGCTACGGTAAGAACAGAGACAGAGAGAACAGTAGAGGATGACCTAAAGACCAGCTACGGTAAGAACAGAGAAAGAGAGAACAGTAGAGGAGAGACTGAAGACCAGCTACGGTAAGAACAGAGAAAGAGAGAACAGTAGAGGATGACCTAAAGACCAGCTACGATAAGAACAGAGAAAGAGAGAACAGTAGAGGATGACCTAAAGACCAGCTCCGGTAAGAACAGAGAAAGAGAGAACAGTAGAGGAGGGACTGATGACCAGCTACGGTAAGAACAGAGAAAGAGAGAACAGTAGAGGACAGACTTATGACCAGCTCAAGAACAGAGACAGAGAGAACAGTAGAGGAGGGACTGAAGACCAGCTACGGTAAGAACAGAGACAGAGAGAACAGTAGAGGAGGGACTGATGACCAGCTACGGTAAGAACAGAGAAAGAGAGAACAGTAGAGGAGGGACTGAAGACCAGCTACGGTAAGAACAGAGACAGAGAGAACAGTAGAGGAGGGACTGATGACCAGCTACGGTAAGAACAGAGAAAGAGAGGACAGTAGAGGAGAGACTGATGACCAGCTACGGTAAGAACAGAGAAAGAGAGAACAGTAGAGGACAGACTTATGACCAGCTACGGTAAGAACAGAGACAGAGAGAACAGTAGAGGAGGGACTGAAGACCAGCTACGGTAAGAACAGAGAAAGAGAGAACAGTAGAGGAGAGACTGAAGACCAGCTACGGTAAGAACAGAGAAAGAGAGAACAGTAGAGGATGACCTAAAGACCAGCTACGGTAAGAACAGAGAAAGAGAGAACAGTAGAGGATGACCTGAAGACCAGCTACGGTAAGAACAGAGACAGAGAGAACAGTAGAGGATGACCTGAAGACCAGCTACGGTAAGAACAGAGAAAGAGAGAACAGTAGAGGAGGGACTGATGACCAGCTACGGTAAGAACAGAGAAAGAGAGAACAGTAGAGGAGGGACTGATGACCAGCTACGGTAAGAACAGAGAAAGAGAGAACAGTAGAGGAGGGACTGAAGACCAGCTACGGTAAGAACAGAGACAGAGAGAACAGTAGAGGATGACCTGAAGACCAGCTACGGTAAGAACAGAGAAAGAGAGAACAGTAGAGGATGACCTGAAGACCAGCTACGGTAAGAACAGAGAAAGAGAGAACAGTAGAGGATGACCTAAAGACCAGCTACGCTAAGAACAGAGAAAGAGAGAACAGTACAGGATGACCTAAAGACCAGCTACGGTAAGAACAGAGAAAGAGAGAACAGTAGAGGACAGACTTATGACCAGCTACGGTAAGAACAGAGACAGAGAGAACAGTAGAGGATGACCTAAAGACCAGCTACGGTAAGAACAGAGAAAGAGAGAACAGTAGAGGAGAGACTGAAGACCAGCTACGGTAAGAACAGAGAAAGAGAGAACAGTAGAGGATGACCTAAAGACCAGCTACGATAAGAACAGAGAAAGAGAGAACAGTAGAGGATGACCTAAAGACCAGCTCCGGTAAGAACAGAGAAAGAGAGAACAGTAGAGGAGGGACTGATGACCAGCTACGGTAAGAACAGAGAAAGAGAGAACAGTAGAGGACAGACTTATGACCAGCTACGGTAAGAACAGAGACAGAGAGAACAGTAGAGGAGGGACTGAAGACCAGCTACGGTAAGAACAGAGACAGAGAGAACAGTAGAGGAGGGACTGATGACCAGCTACGGTAAGAACAGAGAAAGAGAGAACAGTAGAGGAGGGACTGAAGACCAGCTACGGTAAGAACAGACAGAGAGAACAGTGGAAGAGGGACTGATGACCAACTACGGTAAGAACAGAGAAAGAGAGGACAGTAGAGGAGAGACTGATGACCAGCTACGGTAAGAACAGAGAAAGAGAGAACAGTAGAGGACAGACTTATGACCAGCTACGGTAAGAACAGAGACAGAGAGAACAGTAGAGGAGGGACTGAAGACCAGCTATGGTAAGAACAGAGAAAGAGAGAACAGTAGAGGAGAGACTGAAGACCAGCTACGGTAAGAACAGAGAAAGAGAGAACAGTAGAGGATGACCTGAAGACCAGCTACGGTAAGAACAGAGAAAGAGAGAACAGTAGAGGAGGGACTGATGACCAGCTACGGTAAGAACAGAGAAAGAGAGGACAGTAGAGGAGAGACTGATGACCAGCTACGGTAAGAACAGAGAAAGAGAGAACAGTAGAGGACAGACTTATGACCAGCTACGGTAAGAACAGAGACAGAGAGAACAGTAGAGGAGGGACTGAAGACCAGCTACGGTAAGAACAGAGAAAGAGAGAACAGTAGAGGAGAGACTGAAGACCAGCTACGGTAAGAACAGAGAAAGAGAGAACAGTAGAGGAGGGACTGATGACCAGCTACGGTAAGAACAGAGAAAGAGAGAACAGTAGAGGAGGGACTGATGACCAGCTACGGTAAGAACAGATCAGTAGAGGATGACCTAAAGACCAGCTACGGTAAGAACAGAGAAAGAGCGAACAGTAGAGGATGACCTAAAGACCAGCTACGGTAAGAACAGAGAAAGAGAGAACAGTAGAGGAGGGACTGATGACCAGCTACGGTAAGAACAGAGAAAGAGAGAACAGTAGAGGAGGGACTGAAGACCAGCTACGGTAAGAACAGAGAAAGAGAGAACAGTAGAGGAGGGACTGAAGACCAGCTATCAGAGAAAGAGAGAACAGTAGAGGATGACCTGAAGACCAGCTACGGTAAGAACAGAGACAGAGAGAACAGTAGAGGAGGGACTGAAGATCAGCTACGGTAAGAACAGAGAAAGAGAGAACAGTAGAGGAGGGACTGAAGACCAGCTACGGTAAGAACAGAGAAAGAGAGAACAGTAGAGGATGACCTGAAGACCAGCTACGGTAAGAACAGAGACAGAGAGAACAGTAGAGGAGGGACTGATGACCAGCTACGGTAAGAACAGAGACAGAGAGAACAGTAGAGGAGGGACTGATGACCAGCTACGGTAAGAACAGAGACAGAGACAACAGTAGAGGAGGGACTGATGACCAGCTACGGTAAGAACAGAGAAAGAGAGGACAGTCACAGGTCAGTTCCAGTAATGGTGGCCCCTCCCTCTGGAAAGCTCACAGGGGTGCAGGCTTTTGCTCCATTTCAGCGGTAACACACCTGATTCAGCTGATCAAGGTCCTGAAGAGCACCTTACTGCTACAATCAGCTGATCAAGGTCCTGAAGAGCACCTCACTGCTACAATCAGGTGATCAATCAAGAGCACCTGCTACAATCAGGTGATCAAGGTCCTGAAGAGCACCTTACTGCTACAATCAGCTGATCAAGGTCCTGAAGAGCACCTTACTGCTACAATCAGGTGGTCAAGGTCCCGAAGAGCACCTTACTACTACAATCAGGTGGTCAAGGTCCTGAAGAGCACCTTACTGCTACAATCAGGTGATCAAGGTCCTGAAGAGCACCTTACTGCTACAATCAGCTGATCAAGGTCCTGAAGAGCACCTTACTGCTACAATCAGGTGATCAAGGTCCTGAAGAGCACCTTACTGCTACAATCAGCTGGTCAAGGTCCTGAAGAGCACCTTACTGCTACAATCAGGTGGTCAAGGTCCTGAAGAGCACCTTACTGCTACAATCAGGTGGTCAAGGTCCTGAAGAGCACCTTACTGCTACAATCAGGTGATCAAGGTCCTGAAGAGCACCTTACTGCTACAATCAGGTGATCAAGGTCCTGAAGAGCACCTTACTGCTACAATCAGCTGATCAAGGTCCTGAAGAGCACCTTACTGCTACAATCAGGTGGTCAAGGTCCTGAAGAGCACCTTACTACTACAATCAGGTGGTCAAGGTCCTGAAGAGCACCTTACTGCTACAATCAGGTGATCAAGGTCCTGAAGAGCACCTTACTGCTGATCAAGGTCCTGAAGAGCACCTTACTGCTACAATCAGGTGGTCAAGGTCCTGAAGAGCACCTTACTGCTACAATCAGGTGGTCAAGGTCCTGAAGAGCACCTTACTACTACAATCAGGTGTGTTAGAAGTAGGGCTGGAACAACATCTTGTAGCGGTGGTAACGTTCCGCTGTGCTCCGCCTGTCTTCCCATACAGGTGTGGTGACGGAGGACCTGTCCATGTTTGGGAACAGCTGGGTGGAGGAGGAGCTTCACCAGGTCAGGTGTCCCATGGTGCCCTTCATGTTCCCCTCGCCCTGCGCCTCAGGTGACCCACACATACTACTGGTGAGTAACCCTGACCCACACATACTACTGGTGAGTAACCCTGACCCACACATACTACTGGTGAGTAACCCTGACCCACACATACTACTGGTGAGTAACCCTGACCCACACATACTACTGGTGAGTAACCCTGACCCACACATAATACTGGTGAGTAACCCTGACCCACACATACTACTGGTGAGTAACCCTGACCCACACATACTACTGGTGAGTAACCCTGACCCACACACACTACTGGTGAGTAACCCTGACCCACACATACTACTGGTGAATAACCCTGACCCACACATACTACTGGTGAGTAACCCTGACCCACACATGCTACTGGTGAGTAACCCTGACCCACACATACTACTGGTGAGTAACCCTGACCCACACATGCTACTGGTGAGTAACCCTGACCCACACATACTACTGGTGAGTAACCCTGACCCACACATGCTACTGGTGAGTAACCCTGACCCACACATGCTACTGGTGAGTAACCCTGACCCACACACACTACTGGTGAGTAACCCTGACCCACACATACTACTGGTGAGTAACCCTGACCCTCACATACTACTGGTGAGTAACCCTGACCCTCACATACTACTGGCGAGTAACCCTGACCCACACATACAGGTAGTGAATAACCCTGACCTTAACCCTCACATACAGGTAGTGAATAACACTGACCCTGACCTTAACCTCACATACAGGTAGTGAATAACCCTGACCTTAACCTCACATACAGGTAGTGAATAACCCTGACCTTAACCTCACATACAGGTAGTGAATAACCCTGACCTTAACCCTCACATACAGGTAGTGAATAACCCTGACCTCAACCCTCACATGCAGGTAGTGAATAACCCTGACCTTAACCCTCACATACAGGTAGTGAATAACCCTGACCCTGACCTTAACCTCACATACTACATACTACTACCTTATCCAACTTATTATTTCCACCACCCACACATGCAATGACATCTCCTGGTTTCAATGTTTCTAGAGACAATATCTCTCTCTTCATCACTCAATACCTAGGTTTACCTCCACTGTACTCACATCCTACCATACCTTTGTCTGTACATTATACCTTGATGCTATTTTAACCTCCTTTTACTCTCTGTTCCAGACGTTCTAGAATGTTCCTCTGGCGATGTAGAGTGAATCAGGCCCTGCAGTGCCTAGCTCCACCCTATTCCCCAGGCGCTCTCTTTTGATGACTTCTGTAACCGTAATAGCCTTGGTTTCATGATGTTAACATTAGAAGCCTCCTCCCTAAGTTTGTTCTTTTCACTGCTTTAGCACAACATGTTCTAGCTGTGTCTGAATCCTGGCTGGAAGACCACCAAAAATTCAGAAATTTTAATTCCAAACTACAACATTTTCAGACAAGATAGAACTGCTAAAGGGGCGGTGTTGCAATCTACTGCAAAGATAGCCTGCAGAGTTCTGTCCTACTATCAGGTCTGTACCCAAACAATTTGAACTTCTACTTTTAAAAATCCACCTCTCTAAAAACAAGTCTCTCACCGTTGTGAGACCACCCTCTGCTCCCAGCTGTGCTCTGGACACCATATGTGAACTGACCCCCATCTATCTTCAGAGCTACCTAAACTGGAACATGCTTAACACCCCAGCCATCCTACAATCTAAACTTGATGCCCTCAATCTCACACAAATTATCAATGAACCTACCAGGTACCCCCAAAGCCTTAAACACGGGCACCCTCATAGATATCATCCTAACCAACTTCCCCTCTAAATACACCTCTGCTGTCTTCAACAAGATCTCAGCGATCACTGCCTCATTGCCTGCATCCGTAATGGGTCAGCGGTCAAGCGACCTCCACTCATCACTGTAAAACGCTCCTGAAACACTTCAAGAGCAGGCCTTTCTAATCGACCTGGCCGGGTGTCCTGGAAGGATATTGATCTCATCCCGTCAGTAGAGGATGCCTGGATATTTTTAAAAATGTTCTAACAATCTTAAATAAACATGCCCCATTCAAGAAAATTAGAACCAGGAACAGATATAGCCCTTGGTTCTCCCCAGACCTGACTGCCCTTAACCAACACAAAAACATCCTATGGCGTTCTGCATTAGCATCGAACAGCCCCGTGATATGCAGCTGTTCAGGAAGCTAGAAACCGTTATACACGGCAGTTAGAAAAGCCAAGGCTAGCTTTTCAAGCAGAAATTTGCTTCCTGCAACACTAACTCTAAAAAGTTCTGGGACACTGTAAAGTCCATGGAGAATAAGAACACCTCCTCCCAGCTGCCCACTGCACTGAAGATAGGAAACACTGTCACCACTGATAAATCCACCATAATTGAGAATTTCAATAAGCATTTTTCTACGGCTGGCCATGCTTTCCACCTGGCAACTCCTACCCCGGTCAACAGCACTGCACCCCCAACAGCAACTCGCCCAAGCCTTCCCCATTTCTCCTTCTCCCAAATCCATTCAGCTGAAGTTCTGAAAGAGCTGAAAAATCTGGACCCACAAATCAGCCGGGCTAGACAATCTGGACCCTTTCTTTCTAAAATTATCTGCCCAATTGTTGCCACCCTATTACTAGCCTGTTCAACCTCTCTTTCTTGTCATCTGAGATTCCCAAAGATTGGAAAGCAGCTGCGGTCATCCCCCTCTTCAAAGGGGGACACTCTTGACCCAAACTGCTACAGACCTATATCTATCCTACCATGCCTTTCTAAGGTCTTGAAAGCCAAGTCAACAAACAGATTACCGTTTCGAATCTCAACCTTCTCTGCTATGCAATCTGGTTTCAGAGCTGGTCATGGGTGCACCTCAGCCACGCTCACCTAAACGATATCTTAACCGCCATCGTAAGAAACATTACTGTGTAGCCGTATTCATTGATCTGGCCAAGGCTGACTCTGTCAACCACCACATCCTTATCGGCAGACTCGACAGCCTTGGTTTCTCAAATGATTGCCTCGCCTGGTTCACCAACTAATAGAGTTCAGTGTGTCAAATCGGAGGGTCTGCTGTCCGGACCTCTGGCAGTCTCTACCACAGGGTTCACTTGGACCGACTCTCTTCTCTGTATACATCAATGATGTTGCTCTTGCTGCTGGTGAGTCTCTGATCCACCTCACGCAGACGACACCATCCTGTATACTTCCGGCCCTTCTTTGGACACTGTGTTAACAACCCTCCAGGCAAGCTTCAATGCCATACAACTCTCCTTCCGTGGCCTCCAATTGCTCTTAAATACAAGTAAAACTAAATGCATGCTCTTCAACCGATCGCTACCTGCACCTACCCGCCTGTCCAACATCACTACTCTGGACGGCTCTGACTTAGAATACGTGGACAACTACAAATACTTAGGTGTCTGGTTACCCCATATCAAACATCTCCAATCCAAAGTTAAATCTAGGGCTTCCTAGTTCGAAACAAAGCATCCTTCACTCATGCTGCCAAACATACCCTTGTAAAATTGACCATCCTACCAATCCTCGACTTTGGCGATGTCATTTACAAAATAGCCTCCAATACCCTACTCAACAAATTGGATGCAGTCTATCACAGTGCTATCCGTTTTGTCACCAAAGCCCCATATACTACCCACCATTGCGACCTGTACGCTCTGACTCGTCGCCAAACCCACTGGCTCCATGTCATCTACAAGACCCTGCTAGGTAAAGTCCCCCTTATCTCAGCTCGCTGGTCACCATAGCATCTCCCACCTGTAGCACACGCTCCAGCAGGTATATCTCTAGTCACCCCCAAAACCAATTCTTTCTTTGGCCGCCTCTCCTTCCAGTTCTCTGCTGCCAATGACTGGAACTACAAAAATCTCTTAAATTGGAAACACTTATCTCCCTCACTAGCTTTAAACACCAACTGTCAGAGCATCTTACAGATTACTGCACCTGACATAGCCCACCTATAATTTAGCCCAAACAACTACCTCTTTCCTAACTGTATTTAATTTATTTATTTATTTTGCTCCTTTGCACCCCATTATTTTTATTTCTACTTTGCACATTCTTCCATTGCAATACTACCATTCCAGTGTTTTACTTGCTATATTGTTTACTTTGCCACCATGGCCTTTTTGCCTTTACCTCCCTTCTCACCTAATTTGCTCACATTGTATATAGACTTGTTTTTTTTTTTTTTACTGTATTATTGACTGTATGTTTGTTTTACTCCATGTGTAACTCTGTGTCGTTGTATGTGTCGAACTGTTTGCTTTATCTTGGCCAGGTCTTGTAAATGAGAACTTGTTCTCAACTTGCTTACCTGGTTAAATAAAGGTGAAATAAATAAAATAAATAAAAATACAGGTAGTGAATAACCCTGACCTCAACCCTCACATACAGGTAGTGAATAACCCTGACCTTAACCCTCACATGGATAAGAGCGTCTGCTAAATGACTTAAATGTAAATGTAAATGTAGTGAATAACCCTGACCTTAACCTCACCTACAGGTAGTGATTGTGTTAAGAAGACATCTCTGGTGCTGCTATCTGCCAAGTCTCTGCTTGGACCAGTGGTTCTCAGTCTCTACCTGAGGGACCACAGTTATTTAAAAAGGACATTTTTGAATCTTACACACTTTTTTAGATTTAATTATCCTAAATTGAACTACTCTAACTCTGTGTGTGTTCTTTATTTTCCTGTTCTGGGTTTGTGTGATTCATTTCCTGTTTGTAACGGCGTTCGTCTGTCGAAGGAGAGGACCAAAATGCAGCGTGGTGGTTACTCATGTTCTTTAATGAAAAAAATAGTGATACATGAAATAACTAAATAAATACAAAACAACAAACGGAACGTGAAAACCTAATTACAGCCTATCTGGTGAACACTACACAGAGACAGGAACAATCACCCACAAAATACACAGTGAAACCCAGGCTACCTAAATATGGTTCCCAATCAGAGACAATGAGAATCACCTGACTCTGATTGAGAACCGCCTCAGGCAGCCAAGCCTACTCTAGACACCCCTACTCAGCCGCAATCCCAATACCTACTAAACCCCAATACAAAACACACCACAACACAATAAACCCATGTCACAACCTGGCCTGACCAAATAATTAAAGAAAACACAAAATACTAAGACCAAGGTGTGACACTGTTCTGGGTTTGTGTGATTCATTTCCTGTTCTGGGTTTGTGTGAGGTAAACTTGGATCTTCCTTTGTTTTCACCGTGACAGAAAGTGGAGGAGGTGTGTGCAATGCTTCTGGAGGAACCATTTACAGGCTGTCATGAGTTTGTCAGTCCTCTGTCTTACATGGCTAGCTGCTCCAACGACCTCTGTCTGTAAGTACTGGCTAGTCACCAACGACCTCTGTTAGTAATAACTAGTCACCAACGACCTCTGTCTGTTAGTACTGACTAGTCACCAACGACCTCTGTCTGTTAGTACTGACTAGTCACCAACGACCTCTGTTAGTAATAACTAGTCACCAACGACCTCTGTCTGTTAGTACTGACTAGTCACCAACGACCTCTGTCTGTAAGTACTGACTAGTCACCAACGACCTCTGTCTGTAAGTACTGACTAGTCACCAAGGACCTCTGTCTGTAAGTACTGACTAGTCACCAAGGACCTCTGTCTGTAAGTACTGACTAGTCACCAACGACCTCTGTCTGTAAGTACTGACTAGTCACCAACGACCTCTGTCTGTTAGTACTGACTAGTCACCAACGACCTCTGTTAGTAATAACTAGTCACCAACGACCTCTGTCTGTTAGTAATAACTAGTCACCAACGACCTCTGTTAGTAATAACTAGTCACCAACGACCTCTGTCTGTAAGTACTGACTAGTCACCAACGACCTCTGTTAGTAATAACTAGTCACCAACGACCTCTGTCTGTTAGTACTGACTAGTCACCAACGACCTCTGTTAGTAATAACTAGTCACCAACGACCTCTGTCTGTAAGTACTGACTAGTCACCAACGACCTCTGTCTGTAAGTACTGACTAGTCACCAACGACCTCTGTTAGTAATCACTAGTCACCAACGACCTCTGTCTGTAAGTACTGACTAGTCACCAACGACCTCTGTTAGTAATCACTAGTCACCAACGACCTCTGTTAGTAATAACTAGTCACCAACGACCTCTGTCTGTTAGTACTGACTAGTCACCAACGACCTCTGTCTGTTAGTACTGACTAGTCACCAACGACCTCTGTCTGTTAGTACTGACTAGTCACCAACGACCTCTGTCTGTTAGTACTGACTAGTCACCAACGACCTCTGTTAGTAATAACTAGTCACCAACGACCTCTGTCTGTTAGTAATAACTAGTCACCAACGACCTCTGTCTGTTAGTAATAACTAGTCACCAACGACCTCTGTCTGTAAGTACTGACTAGTCACCAACGACCTCTGTTACTAGTCTCTGTCTGTTAGTAATAAGTAGTCACCAACGACCTCTGTTAGTAATAACTAGTCACCAACAACCTCTGTTAGTAATAACTAGTCACCAACGACCTCTGTCTGTTAGTACTGACTAGTCACCAACGACCTCTGTTAGTAATAACTAGTCACCAACGACCTCTGTCTGTAAGTACTGACTAGTCACCAACGACCTCTGTCTGTAAGTACTGACTAGTCACCAACGACCTCTGTCTGTTAGTACTGACTAGTCACCAACGACCTCTGTTAGTAATCACTAGTCACCAACGACCTCTGTTAGTAATAACTAGTCACCAACGACCTCTGTCTGTTAGTACTGACTAGTCACCAACGACCTCTGTCTGTTAGTACTGACTAGTCACCAACGACCTCTGTCTGTTAGTACTGACTAGTCACCAACGACCTCTGTCTGTTAGTTTTAACTAGTCACCAACGACCTCTGTTAGTTTTAACTAGTCACCAACGACCTCTGTCTGTTAGTAATAACTAGTCACCAACGACCTCTATCTGTTAGTACTGACTAGTCACCAACGACCTCTGTCTGTAAGTACTGACTAGTCACCAACGACCTCTGTTAGTAATAACTAGTCACCAACGACCTCTGTCTGTTAGTAATAAGTAGTCACCAACGACCTCTGTTAGTAATAACTAGTCACCAACAACCTCTGTTAGTAATAACTAGTCACCAACGACCTCTGTCTGTTAGTACTGACTAGTCACCAACGACCTCTGTTAGTAATAACTAGTCACCAACGACCTCTGTCTGTTAGTACTGACTAGTCACCAACGACCTCTGTCTGTTAGTAATAACTAGTCACCAACGACCTCTGTTAGTAATAACTAGTCACCAACGACCTCTGTTAGTAATAACTAGTCACCAACAACCTCTGTTAGTAATAACTAGTCACCAACGACCTTTGTCTGTTAGTACTGACTAGTCACCAACGACCTCTGTCTGTTAGTACTGACTAGTCACCAACGACCTCTGTCTGTTAGTAATAACTAGTCACCAACGACCTCTGTCTGTTAGTACTGACTAGTCACCAACGACCTCTGTTAGTAATAACTAGTCACCAACGACCTCTGTCTGTTAGTAATAACTAGTCACCAACGACCTCTGTCTGTTAGTACTGACTAGTCACCAACGACCTCTGTCTGTTAGTAATAACTAGTCACCAACGACCTCTGTCTGTAAGTACTGACTAGTCACCAACAACCTCTGTCTGTAAGTACTGACTAGTCACCAACGACCTCTGTCTGTAAGTAATAACTAGTCACCAACGACCTCTGTTAGTAATAACTAGTCACCAACGACCTCTGTCTGTAAGTACTGACTAGTCACCAACGACCTCTGTTAGTAATAACTAGTCACCAACGACCTCTGTCTGTAAGTACTGACTAGTCACCAACGACCTCTGTCTGTAAGTACTGACTAGTCACCAACGACCTCTGTCTGTTAGTACTGACTAGTCACCAACGACCTCTGTTAGTAATCACTAGTCACCAACGACCTCTGTTAGTACTGACTAGTCACCAACGACCTCTGTCTGTTAGTACTGACTAGTCACCAACGACCTCTGTCTGTTAGTACTGACTAGTCACCAACGACCTCTGTCTGTTAGTACTGACTAGTCACCAACGACCTCTGTTAGTTTTAACTAGTCACCAACGACCTCTGTCTGTTAGTAATAACTAGTCACCAACGACCTCTATCTGTTAGTACTGACTAGTCACCAACGACCTCTGTCTGTAAGTACTGACTAGTCACCAACGACCTCTGTTAGTAATAACTAGTCACCAACGACCTCTGTCTGTTAGTAATAAGTAGTCACCAACGACCTCTGTTAGTAATAACTAGTCACCAACAACCTCTGTTAGTAATAACTAGTCACCAACGACCTCTGTTAGTAATAACTAGTCACCAACGACCTCTGTCTGTTAGTACTGACTAGTCACCAACGACCTCTGTTAGTAATAACTAGTCACCAACGACCTCTGTCTGTTAGTACTGACTAGTCACCAACGACCTCTGTCTGTTAGTACTGACTAGTCACCAACGACCTCTGTTAGTAATAACTAGTCACCAACGACCTCTGTCTGTTAGTACTGACTAGTCACCAACGACCTCTGTTAGTAATAACTAGTCACCAACGACCTCTGTCTGTGTGTACGTGATGAAAACTGCAAAAATGGAAACTTCTTCATCCCTTCCTCTGTTAGTGTTTTGTACGTGTTGTAAACTACATCCCTTCCTCTGGTAGTGTTTTGTACATGTTGTAAACTACATCCCTTCCTCTGTTAGTGTTTTGTCTGTGTTGTAAACTACATCCCTTCCTCTGTTAGTGTTTTGTACGTGTTGTAAACTACATCCCTTCCTCTGTTAGTGTTTTGTCTGTGTTGTAAACTACATCCCTTCCTCTGTTAGTGTTTTGTAGGTGTTGTAAACTACATCCCTTCCTCTGTAAGTGTTTTGTACGTGTTGTAAACTACATCCCTTCCTCTGTTAGTGTTTTGTCTGTGTTGTAAACTACATCCCTTCCTCTGTTAGTGTTTTGTAGGTGTTGTAAACTACATCCCTTCCTCTGTTAGTGTTTTGTAGGTGTTGTAAACTACATCCCTTCCTCTGTTAGTGTTTTGTAGGTGTTGTAAACTACATCCCTTCCTCTGTAAGTGTTTTGTAGGTGTTGTAAACTACATCCCTTCCTCTGTAAGTGTTTTGTACGTGTTGTAAACTACATCCCTTCCTCTGTTAGTGTTTTTTTTAGTGTTGTAAACTACATCCCTTCCTCTGTTAGTGTTTTGTAGGTGTTGTAAACTACATCCCTTCCACTGTTAGTGTTTTGTAGGTGTTGTAAACTACATCCCTTCCTCTGTTAGTGTTTTGTACGTGTTGTAAACTTCATCCCTTCCTCTGTTAGTGTTTTGTAGGTGTTGTAAACTACATCCCTTCCTCTGTAAGTGTTTTGTAGGTGTTGTAAACTACATCCCTTCCTCTGTAAGTGTTTTGTAGGTGTTGTAAACTACATCCCTTCCTCTGTTAGTGTTTTGTAGGTGTTGTAAACTACATCCCTTCCTCTGTAAGTGTTTTGTAGGTGTTGTAAACTACATCCCTTCCTCTGTAAGTGTTTTGTACGTGTTGTAAACTACATCCCTTCCTCTGTTAGTGTTTTGTCTGTGTTGTAAACTACATCCCTTCCTCTGTTAGTGTTTTGTACGTGTTGTAAACTACATCCCTTCCTCTGTTAGTGTTTTGTACGTGTTGTAAACTACATCCCTTCCTCTGTAAGTGTTTTGTACGTGTTGTAAACTACATCCCTTCCTCTGTAAGTGTTTTGTACGTGTTGTAAACTACATCCCTTCCTCTGTTAGTGTTTTTTTTTAGGTGTTGTAAACTACATCCCTTCCTCTGTTAGTGTTTTGTAGGTGTTGTAAACTACATCCCTTCCACTGTTAGTGTTTTGTAGGTGTTGTAAACTACATCCCTTCCTCTGTTAGTGTTTTGTACGTGTTGTAAACTTCATCCCTTCCTCTGTTAGTGTTTTGTAGGTGTTGTAAACTACTACATCCCTTCCTCTGTAAGTGTTTTGTAGGTGTTGTAAACTACATCCCTTCCTCTGTAAGTGTTTTGTAGGTGTTGTAAACTACATCCCTTCCTCTGTTAGTGTTTTGTAGGTGTTGTAAACTACATCCCTTCCTCTGTAAGTGTTTTGTAGGTGTTGTAAACTACATCCCTTCCTCTGTAAGTGTTTTGTACGTGTTGTAAACTACATCCCTTCCTCTGTTAGTGTTTTGTCTGTGTTGTAAACTACATCCCTTCCTCTGTTAGTGTTTTGTACGTGTTGTAAACTACATCCCTTCCTCTGTTAGTGTTTTGTAGGTGTTGTAAACTACATCCCTTCCTCTGTAAGTGTTTTGTACGTGTTGTAAACTACATCCCTTCCTCTGTAAGTGTTTTGTACGTGTTGTAAACTACATCCCTTCCTCTGTTAGTGTTTTTTTTAGGTGTTGTAAACTACATCCCTTCCTCTGTTAGTGTTTTGTAGGTGTTGTAAACTACATCCCTTCCACTGTTAGTGTTTTGTAGGTGTTGTAAACTACATCCCTTCCTCTGTTAGTGTTTTGTACGTGTTGTAAACTTCATCCCTTCCTCTGTTAGTGTTTTGTAGGTGTTGTAAACTACTACATCCCTTCCTCTGTAAGTGTTTTGTAGGTGTTGTAAACTACATCCCTTCCTCTGTTAGTGTTTTGTACGTGTTGTAAACTACATCCCTTCCTCTGGTAGTGTTTTGTACGTGTTGTAAACTACATCCCTTCCTCTGGTAGTGTTTTGTAGGTGTTGTAAACTACATCCCTTCCTCTGTTAGTGTTTTGTACGTGTTGTAAACTACATCCCTTCCTCTGTTAGTGTTTTGTATGTGTTGTAAACTACATCCCTTCCTCTGTTAGTGTTTTGTACGTGTTGTAAACTACATCCCTTCCTCTGTTAGTGTTTTGTACGTGTTGTAAACTACATCCCTTCCTCTGTTAGTGTTTTGTACGTGTTGTCAACTACATCCCTTCCTCTGTTAGTGTTTTGTACGTGTTGTAAACGTCAGTGTAACATCCTTTCTTCCTGCCGACCTGTCTTTGGCTTCTGTTCAGTGAAAGAGTTGCATTCTGTTTTTTATCTTGCCCTGAATGAAGGTCGGGTCCCAACGGTGATGTGGTATGCCAGGTGTTCACGGAGTATGCCCGGGCCTGTGCCCACGCCGACCACCCACTGACGGACTGGAGGACTCACATACCACAGTGTGGTAGGTGCCCTTCATACCGTTATTTACCCATACCCGCATGCAGGATACACTGCAGTTAGTTTTAGTGTAGATAATTAAGTGTCGTTTCAGTTGGCTTGTTGCCCCCCCCAAAATATTATTCCTTCAAGTCACACATGGTATGTAATTACACGAAACAAACCCCAAGACAAATTTAATGTCAAACATTTGTAATGTTACCTCCTGTCTCGTGATATCACTTAATGTCCTGTGATGTTACTTCCTGTCTTGTGATGTTACATCCTGTCTCACGGTGTCACTTCCTGTCTTGTGATGTTACATCCTGTCTCGTGATATCACTTCATGTCCCGCTAATGTCACTTCCTGTCTTGTGATGTTACCTCCTGTCTCGTGATATCACTTCATGTCCCGCTAATGTCACTTCCTGTCTTGTGATGCTACATCCTGTCTCACGGTGTCACTTCCTGTGTTCCCCAGCGATGCCGTGCCCTCCAGGTCTGCAGTATAAGGAGTGCATCACCTGCTGCCCTGTGTCCTGTAACGTGGACAGAATGTGTATTGACAACAAGCTGCAGTGTCTAGACGGATGCTACTGTCCCGACGGTGAGACTTACGCTCCTGTTGATGATTACTGTTACTTTACTTTGTAATGCTCTTACATTAAAGGCACTGCGACATGAAGAAGGCCTGTGAGCCGTAACGCGTTGGTGCCTTTCTCTGTTTTGAACATGGAATAGAGGCTTAAATAATATAATAAATAATCATATAGTATAATAATAATAATAAAATAAAGTGCTTTTGTTTGTTTTTGAAGTTTGATGCTCTTACACCAGCTGCAACTTGGTTAGTTTGTTATTCCCCGTTCTCCCATGAGCACCTCTCTTTGTCTTCATGCGTGATTCCAAAGCAGCGCTCCCTCTTTTGTCTTGCATTTTGAAGATTTTATAAAATAAGACTTTATATAAAATAATACTTTATAAAATAATACTTTATAAAATAATTATTTATAAAATAAGACTTTATAAAGGGGTTGGAAAGAGTTTAGAAGAAGTAGTTTTTATACCGTTAGTCATTTGTTTGTGGATAGTTTCTGAATCATTAATAAACAGTTAATAACTAATTGGTTAATTTCA
>NC_088422.1:99656847-99664347 GCF_034236695.1 Oncorhynchus nerka
TGACATTATTGACTGACAGTATATCTCCTTCCCCTGTAGAGGTGACATTATTGACTGTCAGTATATATCCTTCCCCTGTAGAGGTGACATTATTGACTGTCAGTATATATCCTTCCCCTGTAGAGGTGACATTATTGACTGACAGTATATATCCTTCCCCTGTAGAGGTGACATTAATGACTGACAGTATATATCCTTCCCCTGTAGAGGTGACATTAATGACTGACAGTATATATCCTTCCCCTGTAGAGGTGACATTATTGACTGTCAGATACCATTATTGACTGAGTATATATCCTTCCCTGGAACCTGTGTATATATCCTTCCCCTGTCGTGACATTATTGACTGACAACGTCATTATTGACTGTCAGTATATATCCGCCCTGTCCACGCAGCAGCACTGTGGAGAGGAGTGTGAGGAGGGCTGTGTGTGTCCACACGGCACCTTCTACAGCACACACACACACACCTGTGTGCCCAGGTAAGACTGGCGCTGGGGGGCGGGGCCGAGTGGCACACTTTCCCATTTACAATTCAGAGTCTATATTTAGTTTGGAACAAAGTGAAGTGACACCTATTCAGAGTCTATATTTAGTTTAGAACAAAGAGAAGTGACACTTATTCAGAGTCTATATTTAGTTTAGAACAAAGAGAAGTCACCCTCAGTCCATTATCATCATTGGGACTAAAGGAAAGTCCAACAATGTTGTTACTTAGCACCTCCTTTACACATGAATCAGTGTTGTCCTTCTGATTACATGGCCCCAGGACTTAGCACCTCCTTTACACAGGACTCAGTGTTGTCCTTCTGATTACATGGCCCCAGGACTTCCTTTACACATGACTCAGTGTTGTCCTTCTGATTACATTGGTCCCAGGACTTAGCACGTCCTTTACACATGACTCAGTGTTGTGCTTCTGATTACATGGCCCCAGGACTTAGCACCTCCTTTACACATGACTCAGTGTTGTCCTTCTGATTACATGGCCCCAGGACTTAGCACCTCCTTTACACAGGACTCAGTGTTGTCCTTCTGATTACATGGCCCCAGGACTTCCTTTACACATGACTCAGTGTTGTCCTTCTGATTACATGGCCCCAGGACTTAGCACGTCCTTTACACATGACTCAGTGTTGTCCTTCTGATTACATGGCCCCAGGACTTAGCACCTCCTTTACACAGGACTCAGTGTTGTCCTTCTGATTACATGGCCCCAGGACTTCCTTTACACATGAATCAGTGTTGTCCTTCTGATTACATGGCCCCAGGACTTAGCACCTCCTTTCCACATGAATCAGTGTTGTCCTTCTGATTACATGGCCCCAGGACTTAGCACCTCCTTTACACATGACTCAGTGTTGTCCTTCTGATTACATGGCCCCAGGACTTCCTTTCCACATGAATCAGTGTTGTCCTTCTGATTACATGGCCCCAGGACTTAGTACTTCCTTTCCACATGAATCAGTGTTGTCCTTCTGATTACATGGCCCCAGGACTTAGCACGTCCTTTACACATGAATCAGTGTTGTCCTTCTGATTACATGGCCCCAGGACTTAGCACCTCCTTTCCACATGAATCAGTGTTGTCCTTCTGATTACATGGCCCCAGGACTTAGCACCTCCTTTCCACATGAATCAGTGTTGTCCTTCTGATTACATGGCCCCAGGACTTAGCACCTCCTTTACACATGACTCAGTGTTGTCCTTCTGATTACATGGCCCCAGGACTTAGCACCTCCTTTACACATGACTCAGTGTTGTCCTTCTGATTACATGGCCCCAGGACTTAGTACTTCCTTTCCACATGAATCAGTGTTGTCCTTCTGATTACATGGCCCCAGGACTTAGCACGTCCTTTACACATGAATCAGTGTTGTCCTTCTGATTACATGGCCCCAGGACTTAGCACCTCCTTTACACATGACTCAGTGTTGTCCTTCTGATTACATGGCCCCAGGACTTAGCACCTCCTTTCCACATGAATCAGTGTTGTCCTTCTGATTACATGGCCCCAGGACTTAGCACCTCCTTTCCACATGAATCAGTGTTGTCCTTCTGATTACATGGCCCCAGGACTTAGCACCTCCTTTACACATGAATCAGTGTTGTCCTTCTGATTACATGGCCCCAGGACTTAGTACTTCCTTTCCACATGAATCAGTGTTGTCCTTCTGATTACATGGCCCCAGGACTTAGCACCTCCTTTCCACAGGACTCAGTGTTGTCCTTCTGATTACATGGCCCCAGGACTTAGCACCTCCTTTCCACAGGACTCAGTGTTGTCCTTCTGATTACATGGCCCCAGGACTTAGTACTTCCTTTACACAGGACTCAGTGTTGTCCTTCTGATTACATGGCCCCAGGACTTAGCACCTCCTTTCCACAGGACTCAGTGTTGTCCTTCTGATTACATGGCCCCAGGACTTAGTACTTCCTTTACACAGGACTCAGTGTTGTCCTTCTGATTACATGGCCCCAGGACTTAGTACTTCCTTTACACAGGACTCAGTGTTGTCCTTCTGATTACATGGCCCCAGGACTTAGCACGTCCTTTACACATGACTCAGTGTTGTCCTTCTGATTACATGGCCCCAGGACTTAGTACTTCCTTTACACAGGACTCAGTGTTGTCCTTCTGATTACATGGCCCCAGGACTTAGTACTTCCTTTACACAGGACTCAGTGTTGTCCTTCTGATTACATGGCCCCAGGACTTCCTTTACACAGGACTCAGTGTTGTCCTTCTGATTACATGGCCCCAGGACTTCCTTTACACAGGACTCAGTGTTGTCCTTCTGATTACATGGCCCCAAGGCTGCTTTAAGAGTTTAAAAAAAAGACATGTTTTCTTGGAATTGCAAATGGTGAACTTGAGCTTGTAAGCAGAACACACACTGAGTCTAATCCTCCACAAAGTGATATTTTGTATTCCAGCTCAAGGTCAAGTCCTGTCTTCCATCTCTCCCATAGACATCCCAGAGACCCTGCAGACCTTGGCAGTTGTGCTCTCTTTTCATAAAAAAAAACACACTCTTGCCTCAATAAGACATGAGGCTTAATTCACCTTTAATGTCCCCAGTTTTTTTTTTAACATCCTACAGCGCAGTGCTGTTACTTACCCGGCGATAGAGTTACATCAAGGAATTTGCGGTGAAACCCCCCCCATTCATTCCCACTCAAGCTGTGGACAACACAGATATCTGATAGTCAATGAGAAAGAATGTGTAACACAGAGGCTGATGTGTTGCCATGGCCTATATGTTACAGAGGCTCTTAGCCTCTGCTAGACACGGTTTAACTGCACCACCCAATTGATTCTGCAGCCATTTTAGGTGAAGGGAGAGATTTGGGGATTTATTTTTTATTTTACCATTATTAAACTAGGCAAGTAAGTTAAGAACAAATTCTTATTTTCAATGACGGCCTAGGAACAGTGGGTTAACTGCCTGTTCAGGGGCAGAACGACAGATTTGTACCTTGTCAGCTCTGGGATTTGAACTTGCATCCTTCCGGTTACTCGTCCAACGCTCTAACCACTAGGCTACCCTGCCGCCCCTACACTCTAACCACTAGGCTACCCTGCCGCCCCTACACTCTAACCACTAGGCTACCCTGCCGCCCCTACACTCTAACCACTAGGGTACCCTGCCGCCCCTACACTCTAACCACTAGGCTACCCTGCCGCCTCTACACTCTAACCACTAGGCTACCATGCCGCCTCTACACTCTAACCACTAGGCTACCATGCCGCCCCTACACTCTAACCACTAGGCTACCCTGCCGCCCCTACACTCTAACCACTAGGCTACCCTGCCCCCTCTACACTCTAACCACCAGGCTACCCTGCCGCCCCTACACTCTAACCACTAGGCTACCCTGCCGCCCCTCCACTCTAACCACTAGGCTACCCTGCCGCCCCTACACTCTAACCACTAGGCTACCCTGCCGCCCCTACGCTCTAACCACTAGGCTACCCTGCCGCCCCTACGCTCTAACCACTAGGCTACCCTGCCGCCCCTCCACTCTAACCACTAGGCTACCCTGCCCCCTCTACACTCTAACCACTAGGCTACCCTGCCCCCTCTACACTCTAACCACCAGGCTACCCTGCCGCCCCTACACTCTAACCACTAGGCTACCCTGCCGCCCCTCCACTCTAACCACTAGGCTACCCTGCCGCCCCTACACTCTAACCACTAGGCTACCCTGCCGCCCCTACACTCTAACCACTAGGCTGTCCCTGCCGCCCCTACGCTCTAACCACTAGGCTACCCTGCCGCCCCTACACTCTAACCACTAGGCTACCCTGCCCCTCTACACTCTAACCACTAGGCTACCCTGCCACCCCTCCACTCTAACCACTAGTCTACCCTGCCGCCCTCCACTCTAACCACTAGGCTACCCTGCCGCCCCTCCACTCTAACCACTAGGCTACCCTGCCGCCCCTCCACTCTAACCACTAGGCTACCCTGCCGCCCCTCCACTCTAACCACTAGGCTACCCTGCCGCCCCTACACTCTAACCACTAGGCTACCCTGCCACCCCTCCACTCTAACCACTCCTTTACACATGAATCAGTGTTGTCCTTCTGATTACATGGCTACCCTGCCGCCCTACACTCTAACCACTAGGCTACCCTGCCGCCCCTACACTCTAACCACTAGGCTACCCTGCCGCCCCTACGCTCTAACCACTGGCTACCCTGCCGCCCCTACACTCTAACCACTAGGCTACCCTGCCGCCCCTACACTCTAACCACTAGGCTACCCTGCCGCCCCTACACTCTAACCACTAGGCTACCCTGCCGCCCTACACTCTAACCACTAGGCTACCCTGCCGCCCCTACGCTCTAACCACTAGGCTACCCTGCCCCCTCTACACTCTAACCACTAGGCTACCCTGCCGCCCTCCACTCTAACCACTAGTCTACCCTGCCGCCCCTCCACTCTAACCACTAGGCTACCCTGCCGCCCCTCCACTCTAACCACTAGGCTACCCTGCCGCCCCTCCACTCTAACCACTAGGCTACCCTGCCGCCCTCCACTCTAACCACTAGGCTACCCTGCCGCCCCTACACTCTAACCACTAGGCTATTAGTACTTCCTTTACACAGGACTCAGTGTTGTCTGCCATGCCCCTCCTCTCTAACCACTAGGCTACCCTGCCGCCCCTACACTCTAACCACTAGGCTACCCTGCCGCCCCTACGCTCTAACCACTAGGCTACCCTGCCCCCTCTACACTCTAACCACTAGGCTACCCTGCCGCCCTCCACTCTAACCACTAGTCTACCCTGCCGCCCCTCCACTCTAACCACTAGGCTACCCTGCCGCCCCTCCACTCTAACCACTAGGCTACCCTGCCGCCCCTACACTCTAACCACTAGGCTACCCTGCCGCCCTCCACTCTAACCACTAGGCTACCCTGCCGCCCCTCCACTCTAACCACTAGGCTACCCTGCCGCCCCTACACTCTAACCACTAGGCTACCCTGCCGCCCCTACACTCTAACCACTAGGCTACCCTGCCGCCCTACACTCTAACCACTAGGCTACCCTGCCGCCCCTACACTCTAACCACTAGGCTACCCTGCCGCCCCTACGCTCTAACCACTAGGCTACCCTGCCGCCCCTACACTCTAACCACTAGGCTACCCTGCCCCCTCTACACTCTAACCACTAGGCTACCCTGCCGCCCCTCCACTTACTAACCACTAGTCTACCCTGCCGCCCCATCCACTCTAACCACTAGGCTACCCTGCCGCCCCTCCACTCTAACCACTAGGCTACCCTGCCGCCCCTCCACTCTAACCACTAGGCTACCCTGCCGCCCCTCCACTCTAACCACTAGGCTACCCTGCCGCCCCTACATTCTAACCACTAGGCTACCCTGCCGCCCCTCCTCTCTAACCACTAGGCTTTGCCGCCCCTACACTCTAACCACTAGGCTACCCTGCCGCCCCTACGCTCTAACCACTAGGCTACCCTGCCCCCTCTACACTCTAACCACTAGGCTACCCTGCCGCCCCTCCACTCTAACCACTAGTCTACCCTGCCGCCCCTCCACTCTAACCACTAGGCTACCCTGCCACCCCTCCACTCTAACCACTAGGCTACCCTGCCGCCCCTACACTCTAACCACTAGGCTACCCTGCCGCCCCTCCACTCTAACCACTAGGCTACCCTGCCGCCCCTCCACTCTAACCACTAGGCTACCCTGCCGCCCCTACACTCTAACCACTAGGCTACCCTGCCGCCCCTACACTCTAACCACTAGGCTACCCTGCCGCCCCTACACTCTAACCACTAGGCTACCCTGCCGCCCCTCCACTCTAACCACTAGGCTACCCTGCCGCCCCTACACTCTAACCACTAGGCTACCCTGCCGCCCCTCCACTCTAACCACTAGGCTACCCTGCCGCCCCTACACTCTAACCACTAGGCTACCCTGCCGCCCCTCCACTCTAACCAATAGGCTACCCTGCCGCCCCTACACTCTAACCACTAGGCTACCCTGCCGCCCCTCCACTCTAACCACTAGGCTACCCTGCCGCCCCTACACTCTAACCACTAGGCTACCCTGCCGCCCTCACTCTAACCACTAGGCTACCCTGCCGCCCCTACACTCTAACCACTAGGCTACCCTGCCCCCCTCCACTCTAACCACTAGGCTACCCTGCCGCCCCTACACTCTAACCACTAGGCTACCCTGCCGCCCCTCCACTCTAACCACTAGGCTACCCTGCCGCCCCTCCACTCTAACCACTAGGCTACCCTGCCGCCCCTACACTCTAACCACTAGGCTACCCTGCCGCCCCTACACTCTAACCACTAGGCTACCCTGCCGCCCCTCCACTCTAACCACTAGGCTACCCTGCCCCCCTACACTCTAACCACTAGGCTACCCTGCCGCCCCTACACTCTAACCACTAGGCTACCCTGCCGCCCCTCCACTCTAACCACTAGGCTACCCTGCCGCCCCTACACTCTAACCACTAGGCTACCCTGCCGCCCCTACACTCTAACCACTAGGCTACCCTGCCGCCCCTACACTCTAACCACTAGGCTACCCTGCCGCCCCTACACTCTAACCACTAGGCTACCCTGCCGCCCCTACACTCTAACCACTAGGCTACCCTGCCGCCCCTCCACTCTAACCACTAGGCTACCCTGCCGCCCCTACACTCTAACCACTAGGCTACCCTGCCGCCCCTCCACTCTAACCACTAGGCTACCCTGCCACCCCTACGCTCTAACCACTAGGCTACCCTGCCGCCCCTACGCTCTAACCACTAGGCTACCCTGCCGCCCCTACACTCTAACCACTAGGCTACCCTGCCGCCCCTACACTCTAACCACTAGGCTACCCTGCCGCCCCTACACTCTAACCACTAGGCTACCCTGCCGCCCCTACGCTCTAACCACTAGGCTGCCCTGCCGCCCCTACGCTCTAACCACTAGGCTACCCTGCCGCCCCTACACTCTAACCACTAGGCTACC